>NC_141762.1:42656761-42956761 GCF_982258835.1 Parasteatoda tepidariorum | reverse complement strand
ATTTTGATCCTCTACAGAGGGAATGGCGGACCCTTCTTCGGTAGCCCGACGACCTGCACGCGAAGTCGAGCAGTTTAACGAGGACCAATACCGCACACCCTCGGTCCCTACGCAGACTGACCCAAGTGATCACCCACCCGCACACTGACCGTAGCCAGTGATGCTTGACTTCGGTGATCTGCTGGGAACCGTGTCTTAACTATCAGTCCACTGTGGAACAACAATAAATGTTTCATTAATTTTTGTTATGTTTACTTTTTAAACACAAATGCATTTAAGTAATTCTGAGTATTCATGTTCCTGAAAAATTTATATAATAATATTATCACAAGGCACTTGCTAGAGATTGACAAAACTTAATATCTTGATTTTCTTATAGATACGTGTTTCGAATTCACAGCATTTATAAGATATAATGTCATTCATCAAAAAACGTTGCTTTATAAGAAAAAAAAGATGACTCGTCTAGTAAGCAACTTAACCTTAATGTCAACTAAATGGGCATTAATGACATAAGCCTCTTCAGACGACTTTTGAATCCAACTAAGCGTTTTGTGAATAATCCATATCAAATGTAAGAAGTCGCGAAGTATCGTCTGTAAATTTGTACCATAAAACGAGATCAGCAAAGTAAACTGCTGGTGATAACGGCAAGTTGGAAACCGAAGCCGAAAATAAAGAGCTTGAAAATGATCCGAATGTACCAAAGACTTCCTGCGCCTGCGAACTACTGCCTCGCATACTGCTAAAAAGGAGCATCGTTACTTTAATGGTACAAAAAAGTAGCAAGTTATTTTTGTACCTTTCAATACATAAAAACTTCTATTGCAACTTTGATTTTATCCGTGAGGCCACGCACTTCATCGGGCAAGAAAATGCCCCACTTGAGAGTTGGAGGGATCTTGAATGTTTTGGCATACCAGTTAAGCAGTAACAAAAATATTTTCACCGAATTGCGTACGGATTTTTATCACTAGTAATTATATCCATGAGGTCTTACCGAATTTATCGTATCCGGATGTAACTTCTCAAGATTATTCATGTATTCAATGAAATCCCCTATCTAAAATCGGTGATTATCTAAAATTGCGATGACAACGTGGAAACAATTTTAATGAACTAGTGGGCTTCGCCCCCTGCTCTCTAATGCTCGCCAACCCCCGAAAATTGCTGCGCAATCTTATATGGTTTGCTTCGCAAACCAAGCTCGCTTCGCTCGCTACTAACTTAGGTACATTGCAAATGCACAAAATTCTAAGAATTCAAAACAATCATTCAAATCCATATAAAAACTTTTTTTTTAAAGAAAATTACATCTTTTCAGTAAATACAAAGTCATTAAAAAAAATTTGAATTCAAATAAATGACATGTAATTCGTTAAACCTATTAGAAATGTGCTATAGTATAATTCGTGATATAAATCAAAAATCGTCAAATAAATTCGTAATATATAAATTCGTGAAAAAAAAGCGCTTTCGACAAAATACTAAAATAGAGATCTATTGACAAAGACTATTCACTTCTGCTTAGCTTAATAGTATGAGATTGCCGCATCTGATGTTCTCCGGTTATTTCAGTTTCCATTTTCTAAAGCGCTATATGTTGAGCCACCTCATCTAGATTTGGTATATGACAATTTTAGCGGCAATCATTGGTCAATTTTCTATCGTTGCCATTCGGGGAGTTGTAATGAGGCCTTTTTTGTCGCCGTGTAAGAGAAATAGTAACGTAAACAAAACAAAGCAAACGTTGCCACCGGCAGAAAAGAAATACATCCAAAATTTGGGAGCCACGTAAGAGAATTATATATATTAGATTCTTATACCAATAGTTAAAAAAATTAATGGAATAATAGATTTTTTTAGAAAAAAATTCCTTTTACTTATTACTTATTTCGTAATTGCATATTCGTCGAGAAAATAAATTTATTCTCCCAAAAATTGGCTGGCTGAATGAAGTAATGACACAAAAGCCAGAAATGTCTAAACTACGCCAGCCACTAGTTATTACTATTACTAAAGGAGATAATATAATCATATTGGTTTGATAGACGATATAAAATTGTGATGTATAGAGTCATCATACAATGGTTCTGTCCATAAATAATTTTTTTTTCAATAATTTTAATCTCTTTCTTTTCACAAAGTGTAAACTTCGCTTGTCACGTGCTACGCTGTATCACTTAAACAGAAAGCACCCTACAGTTCAAAAGGGAAACAACACATTAAAGACTGTGTTCTATTTTTAAAATGTACATTGTTTTGCTGACATGTGGGAGCCAAACAACAATAATGAATAATCGCGGGCATTTTTCGAATGATGTATGATAAAAGTTTATAACAAAAAACTGAATTAACATACCTAGTTGGTAAAATAATACTATAAAAGAACAATTAAATATACGACTTCTTTAAAATTAGATTTCTAATAAACTATTCAACCGATTTCGCTCGAATTTGCATTTTACCATGCATAATTACATGACGTAAAAATTTTATACCTTAACATTTTCGACTATTATTAAACAAAATAATGAAAAAATTATAAATATCTACCAAAATGTATTTTTTGCAGGAAATTAGCCTTAGATAAACGAATTTTATAATTGTGTGCAAAAATTTTTGAATTTGCTTAAAAAGTGCTCGAAACATGGCAAAATACGCAAAAAGTAAAATTAGCATTAAGGGATCCAAATTTTGGGTCGCTTTCCTGTCCAAACTATAACGACAATTTGTCACAGATTGCTGCTACCTCCTATAGTTTGAGCGTCAGGACTCTGAATCCATTGAAAAAAGGTATGTCTATTCAGAGAAAGTATGTCTGTGCGTCTGATTTCGTAATTTAAAATGTAGTCTGTACCAATTAATTGATAGTGAGAGGGGATGAACTCAAACATGCTAAGAAAAGTCATTAAATCAAAATCCGATCGAATCATTAAATCAAAAGTTATTCAGAGTGGCCCGTTTTCCTTTTAGCACACTGAACATTGAAAATAAATGAGAAAATACTTAACATATAGCTTTGAATGTTTTATTTTGAACAAAATGCGTGATGTTACAATTATTGTTATGTCCTTCCACTTGACGCAAATTCCCCTTCCCCTCCATACTTATATACCTCTCCTGCAGATGTGATATTATTTAGCCAAAAGATTCTCCTCAAAATATAACAGATGCGAATTTCTATTTGTTCCAAAATTGTTATCACTCAGGGTTTTGAACTATACTATTCTGGTATTAAATTAAACATTTTGGAGTCTTTCAACACACTTTAGTTTAGTTGCCAACATATATGTTTTGTTACATGTTGAAACGTGTTAATTTTTGAAATAAGGAAAACGTAATGGTATAACTATCTTAGTAGATAATAAAAGCAAAATAAGAAGGGAGGGGAGCGTGGCAGAAAAAAAAAGAAGCTGCGGAATCCTATAGACTGGTGCGTGAGTTAATAAAAATGTGTGCATCTCGAAACATTGCAATTTAAAGAAAAAACATTTATTAGAAAGTAATGAACTGCAGCTTTTAGATTATCACAAGGTATTCTGAGCTGCATCTTCGAAAATATAAAAAGAAGTTATGAAATACAGCTTTTTAAAGTATAACAATGAGTTATGAACTGCAGGTGTAAAATAAAGAGTTATGAATTGCAGTTTTAACACATTGCTGACCGGTCACGAGTTGACTCGTGTTTTCGTGGCCAAACGTTGGTGACCGGTTACGAATTAACTCGTGTTTTCGTTAGCAGTGATCTCGTGGTGACTATTTTAAAAAGTGGGCGTAATATTCCTTTCTTTTCAAGTTTTACTATTTAATTCTCTACCAATTTATTATAACTTTACGAAACCTGATATATTTTCCAAACTTGAGGTGTACCATTACACGTAGATAATTGTTATACTCTTTATCATACGAAATTAAAAATTTCTAAAATTTATTTATACTGTTTTACTTCCGCATCGGCCTTCAAAACAATAGCCGGGCACATGGGGGTTATTTTCAAAAAAGTTGCCGGTCAGCAATGTGTTAAGAATATATTAAAGAATTATCAGCTTTTACCATCAAACTAAGCTTTCCAAATGTAGCTTCTTTTTTTTTTCTTTTTTTTTAACTATAGACTGAATAACTCAATTAGGTTATGGTATATTTATTTCGTTTTCTAAGATAAAAACTATTGCTTGAACTGTAAAAATATGCATTTAGCAAAATATAGCATAAACATTGTTAAAAGAGCAACATTTTTATTTTAGTTTAGTTCGCTTTTGCTCTCTATTGCCGGAATTTACTTTATTGTACAATTATTGTAGTATACAAGTATTTGTATTGTTTCATATATTTATTATTATAATAATAGATTTTAAAGTAATTAAAACGTTTTTTAAGACTTCTAAAACACGCGAATAAAACATTTCTGTAATGATTGCAGAAAGAAATCCAGTCATTTCTGCGATTTGTGATGTAATAAACTCTACAACTCAATTGCAACTCCAGTTATATTTTTTTAAGTTTTTCGAATCATTCATGATGTGCAGCGTGTAGATCAATTTCTCTATGGTTGCTAAATGTAAAGAATTGAATCAGTTCTCCAGTTCGCTTTAAAAGTAAACAGAAATAAAAATGGGATAAAAATCGATTGAAACAAGCAATGCCTCAGAAAAGAGCGATGAATCTTTTGACATATGTCTTTTGAAGGTTGTTTGTAACGTTGACAGAGACTTAAACTGTTTGAAACGGCTGCATGTCGCGCCATGATTTAGAAAATAAAAATGTTGAGACGCTCTTTATCAAGTTTAAACTTAAAATACGTGCTGAAACAACTGGAGCCAAAGCAGCTATTTTTTAGTTTTTGATACGACTTATGAGTTAGTCAATCTTCAACATAATTATAGCGATTATTTCAGAAGTTTAAATGATAAAATATTCAATTGAAATTTTAGAACTTAAAATTATATGAAAAATTAAAAATAGAATACAAATATCTCTGTTAAGTATTAAAAATACTATAATAAGTGCATATTTTTCTTAATAAATTAAAACTAAAACAACATAAGACAATATCTGTGAAGGTGGATATGTGGCAGAAGATAAAGACTATAGGACATTTTCCACTTGTGACAATTGTATAGCTTCAAACTTTCAGAGCCTATCTTTTGACTCCGAAACATAGCATTAGATGATTTTTAAAGAGGTACCCGGCAGTAACAAATATAAACTAACTTAGTAAATAAATGTAAATGTTTTACGATAAATTTTAAGAACATAATAAAATGAAATCAGTACCATGACGTACACAGTATTCGCAAGCAAGAGAACAAATAACTCAGTTCGCATCACACTTATAAGTGACTTGACAAATCAATCAGAAGTTAAAAGAGTTCTGATTGATCTGTCAAGTCACTCTTTCGTGTGGGTGAGATGTTACTCCTATCAATCAACCAACTGGATGAGCA
This sequence comes from Parasteatoda tepidariorum, assembly GCF_982258835.1. NCBI lineage: Eukaryota > Metazoa > Arthropoda > Arachnida > Araneae > Theridiidae > Parasteatoda > Parasteatoda tepidariorum. The sequence continues at coordinate 42,951,314 of NC_141762.1, read as the reverse complement.
ACGATGTTTGAGTCACCACAGGAAGTCCTAATATTTTGAAGTAATTAACGAAATAATTCCTTCATGGTCTATAAAACCTATTAAATTTTATTTTATATTGTAAAATGTATAAGAAAATTTTCGGGGACAGTTTTGTACTTAGAAATACATTTCACGTGTTTATTTTGAACTGCAACGAATCTAGCTAGATTTACAATCTTAAGGAAAAATTAAAATACACAAGCACTTTCCTCTGCAAGCCCCGAAATAGAACACTCTGTTGTATCTTGAAAAATAACTCATGTCCTCCCGCCTTCAGACAATAGTCATATATTTAAACCAATTTTATGGAAGGTAGGTATTTTAATTATGTCTCACTAGAGCTGCCCAATGGGCTATTGGCAACGGTTTGCGAAACATCCCTGAGGATGATCGACGAGATGACATCACAATTTTGATCCTCTATACAGGGATATAGGGGATGACTACCCCACCTTTGTAACCCCCAGCATTTTTAAACAATATTACAATTTTTAATGGTGTTTATAATTTAGAAACGGGTGGTGGAAAATTTGTAATTTTTCCAGTTTATTTTCGCAGATATAATCCCAAATAATTGTAGGGCTAATTGATTTTCCGATATTTACAACAATATAAAGGGGCAGAGCCAGGGTTGCTTAAGAGATAGAGCACTCGCCTCGCCTGCTTTGACTCCTAGCGATGGCTGGTCGATACGAATTCTGAGCCCAGCTTACACTAATCACACCATACAGCTGATTTAAAATATCCTCAGTGGCAAACTGATCACGGGTTATAGCCGCTTTGCAGTCAGATAAACAGTGGGAGTTTTTCGTGGTTTTCTTCTCCTCGTAACTTAAATGAAGCTTAGTTCCGTCAAGAAGTCCTCCATGAAGGCACGTTTCTCCTAACACTTGATCCAGGAGTTCCCTTGGCTTCTGGATCTTGTCAAAATTACAAGGCTACGGAGTTGAACATTGACGTTCGCAAACTCAAAATTGAGTTGGCTGTTCACAACGACGGTTATAAAATGCAAAATAAAATATAAAATAAAATAGAAATCAGCAGGTTGAATTACAAACTGCTTCTGTACAGCAAAATTAATTTTTTTGCTTGACCGGAAAACGGCGTTGTGAAGAAAATCTTTATATGCGAAAACATCAAAGGATTAACGAGAATTACAGGAAAAAATTGTAACAATTTATAAAAAATGAACTTCGAGATAAAAACATGCACAAATTCCTATTGTTGTTAGCCTTACTTTCACCGTGTACTAGTTAATAAGGTTCACAAGTTCTCTTCTAGAACTAGCATGCAGAACTAGATACTTTTATGAGAGTTACTGTCATAGAAACTGGCATCAACTAGTCAGAAATCAAATTAGCACTCATAAATACAAGTACTTAAGAAAGTGAAAAATCGTCTTCCAAAACCAACTGATCGATGTACTTCATTTCATGTCACCCCATCAACGGAATTTCATTTACGACTAGAATGCAGCGGAAATCCCACTAAATTTCCTAACTCTTCTTCCATTAGCACAAGCTGTTCGTTTATTCGCTCTTCTATTTCTTCCCGGCTTTCAATTTGTTCCGGCCTTCGAAAAGATTGTTCTGTTGTCCTGGTCTTTGTATCCAAAAAGAACGTGATCGTCTTTTATTGGATGTGGCATGTCGGTTGGATTAGGGGGTCCCCGACGCAAAACACTGCCTCGCGCTCCTTCACCAAATAAGATTCGGTTGCTGTGGAGGCAAAAGGAATTGTTGGCGTTTATGTATTTGGCTGAATTTTGCATTCTGGTATTCAGAATTGCTTGTTTCCTGCAGGATTTTAAAATTTTCAGCGGCGGAATGCATAAACATCTTCTTAAAGTTTATTAAATTTCTGTCAGGAGAAATTCTCATGGATAAACAATTTTTAAAATGAAGTATGTCTGGATTCAGCTTTCTTCAGAAATATGATAATGCACTTTATATAGATTTCTTGGAAATATCTGGGATGTCGAAAAATATTATTATATAAGTTATTGATTATATTCGTTCAGAAGAAAGTTATTCGTTTTGTTTACGTATGTTTTGCATAATTTTAATTCTTGCTAATTGATTTAATTATGGCTAAGATAGTTTTTAAAAAAATTTCGCAGCAACATTGTTATATTGCAGAAGTATCTGATGGATAGTATCAGCTGGACCTGAAAATAACCAAAGCCACACGGTGAGTCAACAAAAGAAGTGGCAATAAACAACTGGTCATTTTTTCCCGTCGCTTTCCAAAAATCGTCCAATGATTAAAAGTGCATCAATGTAGAAAGAGTCTGGAAAGCATAATTTTCATTTAAATGTCCAATGTCCCAATTCAAAATTTTGATCTTTTCGAATCCATTAATTTGTGGTGGAAAGGAGAGTTGTTTACGATTCACACGTTTCAAAGTTGTAATATATACATTAAATGGATTTTGTCTCAACAAATATTTTTATTTAAAGTTCTGGAAATTCAGTATGTTTGACTAAATTTTATCAGATATTTAACTTAAAGTTAAATTAACTTTATATAGTCGTAGATTGTTCCTAATATAATTTTCTTTAAATAAAATTTGACACAAGCAAAAAAAAAAAAATTAAGAAGTAGCTATTAAACGAAAAGCAGCGATATCGGTCTTGAACTTATTAAGTTTGAGATAAAAGTATCTAAGTTATTAGAGTTTACCGGGCTCTGACTACTTACTGAAAATTAAAATTTTCAGGTCCACCGCTATTATCATTCGATTTTTTTTAAAAATCCCATATTATTAATTTTCCTTGATACAACAGTTTATATGAATTCCATGCATGCTTCCCTTTTCATTTTAGAAATAAACAAACAGGTTTTTAAAATTATAAGTATATCATATTGAGTTAGATGCTACATATAAAACTAGTTCTTCAGAATAATAGTAAAACATGTAAGACTACCTTTTTTTCTATATATATTTATTTAAATAAAATTAAATAAAGTGCAAGCAGTCTAGCATTTCATTATTAACTAATAATTTAGAAAAAAAATAAAAAATAATTACAAATTCCACACTATTCTTAAAGCAAATTAATCATTTCATTTCTTCAAACGTTAAACAATTCTAGCTAATCCAAAGAAAAAATTATCTTCTCTAAAATTAATGGTACACATAAATGACGAAGACCACCTGCTAAATATCTGGATAACGTTGAAATGGACTGGAGGCTGTTTGAGTCGGTTAGTTAGAGAAAAAAGTTTGGCTCTCATGAGGCGATGTAGTTCCCTCATCCCAGATAAGAGTACATAGATAATCTTAGCCTGTAATAGGCTGTAAATGATAAATTAAAAGTAATAGCAAAAATTAAAAAGCAAAATAGTCTATTAATAAGAAAACCAATGAAGACAATAGTCTGATATTAGAAAACTTCACATTTATTTTTAATTTTTTTTCTTCTAAAAATTATAGTAAGAAGTTAAACTCTATACAACTTTATATAATAACATAAATTCCAAAGTAATAAATAAATAAATAAAATAAAAATCTAAAAATTCATGTAGCTTTGAGTACAATATGATATATGCCATTTAGAAAGCTTCTTCTTGAGTTGTGAGTACCCAATTATGGCTAATTTAATAAATTGTGTGAAATAGCCTTTTATTTGTTATTTACCGACCGTAATTAATTTATAAAAAATATTTATAGACCTAGGAATTATATTTAATATTTAGACAATTTCAAGCACGTAAAATTACGTGTCGCTAGCATTTCTTTCTTTAAGGTGGATGCACGAGAATTCTAAATCAGTTAACTCACTAAATTGAGCAGTATAGACTGATCAAGTTCTGTATATTTTGAATATAATCTTTTTTATTTAATCATAAAAGCTTAATTATTGAAATGCTTACGTATGCGGTGGAATTTAACGATCTAAGAGTCAATTTTATGATAAAGAAGGTAGAATAAATGCATGAAACAAGGGTGGGGGGTATTTAGTTATTATAATTTAGATGCCGTAGTGGGAAATTAAATATCGTAATTAAGATATGATGTTGAGTATTTAGATATGTCAATTATTATTGTGCATATTTAAGTATGGTAAGGCATTTACTAATTTCAAAATGCATTATTCCTTTAAATGTATCATTTTTATATTGTTTTTTTTTTATTAAAACATGATCGCTTATATATAATGCAAATACACTCTTGTTTAGGGTACTTGTTTGTACTCAAAGCAATCAGCTACAACCTGAGTTAGAGGATATGTTCAAATATATTATAACCTGCATTCTAAATACTCTTAGATGGTTTTATGATTTAAATTGAATAGAAACATTGTTCAATTTAGTATTGTATTGAATTTGAGGAAAACTTTCTTCGTTATATGGTTTAAGGTACCCATATTTTAATACAATATTGAATACATATTTCTGAGAAAGCATTATATGTTATATTTTTATTTTTTTCAAAAAGTTGGATTATCCAAAGAGTAAAGATAGAATCGCCAACGTACTGAGCACAAAAAGTGACTAAGAAAGATTAACTTTTGTTCTTACAATTGGATTTTCAAGCATTCAACATTAATCTTCAATCTTAAAAGTTCGAAGGCCTAACCTTAAATATGCCGAGTAATTTGCTCTTAAAAAAGTATGATAAAAATTACCAGAATAAGGTAAAATACCCCATGGTGCTTCTTGGTCTACGAAAACACATCAAAATTCGTTAGTTTTTACTTAAGTGTTTTGACTACAATTGACTACAAAATTAGCAATAAGGTATAATTTTATAACAAGCGATATAACTTTGAAATAGAGGTAAAATTTGTCAAATTTATCATGAGACCATAGAGCAAAGCAGCAGAAATATTTATTCGGTAAATTTTACTTCTCAGATTTGTGTTTTTACTAGAAAAAAAAATAATATTTTATATTTTTATGTTTTATTTATTTTTTTAATATTTTATTACATAATGGTCGAAAATTTTAAATTCCAAGGCATGCAATTTTTACATTATCTTAAAGAATAAAAAAAAATGCAAATAATTAATGCGTTGATAAAATACAAAATCTGAATGAAATCGGTTGATAGTTTCTGAGTAACTAAATTTCACAAGGAATCTATTTTTGAAATTCGATTTCGTAAGAGCAACCCCATCATTTTTTTTTAAAATTTAGTACTTTTTAATTTAAATTTACACTCTCTTAAATGATGTAATATGTTGTTAGTACTTTTACTATTATTAAATAAATAATAATAAGTAATTATTTAAAAGAAAATTTCAATGGAGTTATTCTAATGCATAGATAATTAAATTTGCGGAAAGTGCGCAAATTTTTTTTAAAATTCACTTGAAACTTTTCCAAGGTATTGCAAAATATGCAAACCTATATTTATGAGTAGGCCCTCAAATCTCTCATCCTGATAGTTCACGTAAAAATCTGATCATTAGATCAAATGTTACTTAGATTAATCATTTTTTACACGCATTAAGCACGTAAGCGTTGCTATTAAAACCTGGTGTCAAAGACCCTTTTTAGTATCTACGTTTAGGTGAAATTTTTTGGTTGGATATTGGATTTAAACTCAATTAAAAAATTAGGGTTAATTAAATTAATTGAAGAATTATGAAACGCTAATTTATATAAAATATAATTATACTGCTAATTATTTTGCTTTCCTTTTTTATATTAGGCTATACGTCTTTGCTTCAAAGATACAGGAACAGCAACAGATCAAGTGAGTTACATAATAAAATTATGCACAATAAAGTAATAATACTTAATTTTTATCAATTCTGGTACAAGCTCATTAAAATACGAAAATATTGAGTTTCATGCACACTCTCAGTTTAAAGATTGTGCATTATTTTTAATAGTCATTTGTTTTGATTATGAAATAATCTTTTCTACATTTCTGAATAAAAATGTCTTTATCTACCAGCCTTAAATGGTTATTTTTTTTTAAAAAATATAACTTTAAATTTCATTTACATTCACTTTTTTTGCGTTAGAATAATTCGGTTAAACTGAGTATATTTTTTTTAAAAAACTGTTCTATAACTCAATATATTTTCAGAATAGTTTTTTTTCCAATGACCACCCGATTGACACTCGTCATTCAAACATATTAGTAGAGCAGATTTGTCGGCCACTCTTTCAGGGGCACCATATTAAGTGGGCCAACGTTGTTCCCACAGTAAGGACCGATAGTATAGAGAATGAAAAAACATCCATGCCTTGTCCGGGATTGGTACTCTGGACCTTTCTGATGTATGGTCAGCTCCCTGACCACTACACTATCTGGTCGGCTATTTTCTTTTTAAATTTTATAGGCTATTTTTTCAGAATAGCAAAAAACAAAATTTTTTTTTATGGATTAACATTTTATTTCATGAACCATTATTTACTTTCATTTCATAAAGAAATATTCTGATAGCATGAGAAACTTTTTTTAAATACTTTGTTTTAAAGGAATTTCAAGGGAGAACAATTTTTTTTTCCCGTTGGAAGATATTTTTTAACAGATCTTAGATACTTGTGCATCGCTGATGTCAATTCTGCAAACGGTTTCTCTCTCCTAGCTACAGATTTATTTTAAAAGGATATTTTTAGTCGATTTTTTGTCGAAATTTACAAGTTCAAAAACTTTATATATAATAGCACCGCGTAAATAAAGCAACAAACTGCAATGGGATTTAAGGGACATCAAGAGGATTAATGCAGTTTAAGAAACCATACCACAAATGCCGCCATCTGCAGCAACGGGCACTTCGCAATTATGAACTGTTTTTTCTTACTGTCAAAAATGGGCATTCAAATATCGCGTACCTATCTTCGTTTTTGTCTAAACTGTTTTCCTGTGTATGCTACGAGTAACAATTTCGTCTAAGTGACGAAAAAAATTTCCTCACTCCTCTGAGGAAATTAATATTGTCAAAATTAAAGAATTTTTTTGTCATTCACTCATAGTACATAATGTAAACTTTTCTGGTAATTACTTAAACACGGGCACCATACAGGTCGCACAACACAACAAGAACAAAGAGATAAGATTACACCCATGCCCGAAACGTGATTCAAACACCGGGTCTTATTGATACGAAACCAAATCCTTAGCGACCGTTCAGACCTAACGGCATAATTCGACACATTATTTTCGACTATCTATTTTTCCCCCCGTATTGTCCTTCTCATTCATAATCTCCCATAATGCACTATGATGAGGTTTCGAGTTGAGGAAACATTTTCGTTACATATTTGAGAGTTAACGTATCGTCACAAATCATATGATTTCGTGACGAAATAATTCTCAAAATTAATAAAATACTACTCAAGGATCGCTAAATCGTCAGAAGGGAGAGTTTTATTGTTGAGAGTGCGTGTGTTTCTGAACAAGTCCTAATAAGGAGACGTCCATGGTCGAGAACGAGGACATTCCGAGTATTGCTTCCTATGCGTTTTAAATCCAAATTATGTGCCCTAACTCTTCTATAAGTCATTAAAATCTTAAATTTGTACAATTTATTCAAAACATTTATTCAATACAAATTTATTCAATACACAATTTATTCAATACAATTTATTCAATACAGAACAATTCATTTGTTCAGTAATAAATATACTAAAAATGTCATTTAAAAGAAATTCTAGCTGGGAGAGAGATACCGGTTGCATATTTGAAATCCCACATCCAAATTAGGCTTGATCATAGTATTTATATGAATTCAGCAAAATAAAAATTTGATTCCCAGTGTTATCCATCTTTAAAAATAATTTAAAATAAGTCCCTTTATAAATTTGTCAAAATCTTTTTTAACATTTGAGTTTTTTTTTTTATTCGTGAAAAAAATTTTTAAAATTAGAATTGCTAATTGATCCTTTACCATGGAATCATCTACTTCATTAATTATTTAAAATGTTCATTGTTAGTCAAATGTAAAATGTGCTCATGATATTTTATCTTTTTCTAAAAAAAATAAACCTTTGTCAACCTTTTCAGAGTAACTGCGCCTACTGCAATCCAAAGACTCTGTTACAGACGGTAAGTAAACATCTTAATTACGGAACTAGATAATTAGATTTTCATTTTATATCATTTCAGTGGGAGTTATTTTATTTTTGAAAGCTACATCTTTCAGAGATGAAAGCCACACTAATTAAGCAATTTAAATTTTTTTTTTAATGAAGTGTCAATTTTGCTGAAAATTACAACACTGAGCGTAAGAAATTAAATGGGCGTAAAACAAATTTATTTCTACATTTATATTTAAACTATACATTGAATAATTAATTTCTTGTTGTGATTCTAATTTTTTTTTAAAAAGTAATTAACTCTGTTGTGTTTATTTTGGAGCTAAATTTTTATTAAATTTTCAAATAAAAAGGTTTTAAAATTTTTATTAGGAGAGACATCAGTTGTATTGTAATAAACATTTTTTTATGTATAGTACTAAATTTGAATTAAACATTCCTTTTAAGGAGTAAATAAAAGTAAAATTAACAGTCAATCACGACAAGGCATGATATAACGATGCCATCTTGCTAAACTTAATACAGTTTTTTTTTTTTAATAAGAACTCATACAGAATTCATCTTTACTCCAAATTAAAGCATAACAACTCTCAATGAGGTGATCCAGATTTGAATCCAAACGATGACTGGTCGATACGAATTGCGAACCCGCCTATCGCACCAGCCACAGTGGCTAAGAGTCCCCTTACCCAATACGTCTACCGAGTGAGGGTTTTCTTGGTTTTCTTCTCCGTGTAAGGCAAATGCTGGTTAGTTCTATGAAAAAAGTCCTCCATGAAGGCAAGTTTCACCCAATACTTGATCCAGGAGTTCCCTCGTCTTCTGAATTGAGATCAAAATTAAAAGGTTCCGGAGTTGAACATTGACAGTCATAAACTTAGAATTTAATCGGTTGCTCCACGTCGATTATAAAATAATAAGAGCATAAGGTCCTATCATAAATCATAATTTATTTATAAACGTATTACCATTTAAAATGTCTTGCTGATTATTTTCTGTTCATTTAAAACCTCCCTTTTAAATGAAAATGCTCCAAATATTATAATATGAAATTCCTCAGAATACATATTTCATTCATGAAATTCAGAACACACCTTTTCATTCTCCGACAAGACGCGATATAACGAGATCTGACAGCTGGAATTTTTTCTGTTACAACTCTTACGCTGGAATTTTTTCTTTTATAAATTTTTTGCCATTAACAAAGGCACTTCAATATAATTGCTCATTGTTTTTTTTTTTGATATTCTACTCTGAATTCAACAGTGTCTTGCATTCGAATATAACGTGCTATTTTTCCTATAAATCAACAAGATACAATTATAACGATTCCAAACAACTGCAGTTGTTGTTCTTATATTATTGTTGATTTATATTGCAGTACATTACTATTTTTATAACTTTAAAATGATGTTCACAACATCAAATGATTCGATGCTTTGTTAGTTAATGTTGCAAAACCCACAAATATATATTCTATTCTATGATATTGTGCAAAAAAAAAAAGACTATAGTGCGATTAAATATTTTTAGTTCCTCGTTGACCTGTACAATTTTTGTTAATTTAACGTGAACATTTTGCAGTTTTTTAGCAAATAAATGTTTTTAAAAAATTGGTTTCTAAATTGGTTTCCACGTGGTTAAGAAATGGGTTAAGAAATATTAAAATTTTATCATTTAAATTTCTCCGAAGAATGAATCCTCATATACCAATGTATTTTAAAATTTTTAAAAAATATTATTAATAGGGAATCAAAAATAATTGATATGTTATGAGACTAAAAAGAAAATGCATTAAAAAGTTTCTTTCGAAGATACTTTTATTCAAGGAAAATTTAAGTTAACGTGACAGGCGTTATATACGTATAAATTTTTATGACAGCAAATTCATGCTATAAACATACTGTAAACAAAACAATCGCATGTGATATAAATATAAAATCTATATGAACATGTAATAAAATGCAATATAAATATTATTATTATTGTAAATTAAATATTATTTTTAGGATATAATATATTTTTAAAAATATTCAGATAAAATGTTAGCTAAAAGATAGTGTTAACAGTATAATTTAATATGACGTTGTTATTTAATATACCAAGCTAAAAAAATAATAACTTTTTTCTTGCGCTTAAATTTTACAAATATGTCTCATAAGCCGAAATACAGAAGTAAAGAAAATTTTCATTAAAAAACCTATTTAAATAAAAGCATACTTATTTATTTTAATTGCACCTAGTAAATTTAATGTAATTGCCGAATTCTTAAGCAAGAGCTTGGTGCTAATCTTGAAATATTGTCCAAAATAATGCCTGAATTATTAGGAAGCATTAGAGTTCATTTTAATGTATTTACTTTAATGTGCATTTAATTATTCATGCTGAATCAGAAAAGGAAATTAAGCTACTAGTGTAATTCATTTTGTTGTTTTTATAGACCATTGAGTTTATTTGTTTTTCTTTTATCCATTTTATGAACTTTAAGCACTTTTTACGTAATTTATACTATTATTTTTTCCAAACATTTTCAATCATTATAGAAAATTATGAACATCGAAAAACACATACAGAATTTAAAATCTCAGTTTAAAATCCAGTGGAATTATATAGTTAATAGGAAATGTTTGAAAATCGTTATTTTAGAAAAATTAATTATTTGAATATTTCAAATGACTCGACATCAATACTTGTTACAATATTATATTTCATTAAACATTACAATATTATATTTGAATGAATATTGCAATACTATATTTGATTAAGCATTGCAATATTATATTTGATTGAATATTACAATATTGTATTTGATTAAACATTATAATATTATATTTGATTGATAATTGATTGTTCTTTTCAGCTGCGAAATTGCACAAACACTGAAGTAAGTATTTCTTCTTAATTTTATTATATATACTGCGGCCTAGGCCAATAGGCCCATACGCCAAATACAATGGATCATTTAAATGGTCAACAGACCCTTAAATAAATAAAATACAAAAATTATATGAATATATAAAATACAACACTTATTAACCCTTATGTAAATAAAATACAAAAATTATATATATATAAAATACAAAAATTATGAACCCTGAGACAACCAGTAAAAACTGAGTGAGCTGTGAGCCAGAGCTTGTGGACCCCTCAATACAAGACAAAAAATCTAACAATTCACCAAAAACAGCCGTAAATACAGCTCATAAAACCGCCAAAAGGTGAAAGGATAAAATGACATAAATGAATATAGTGCTAAAATTGAAAAGTTAAAACTGAGACAAAATTACAGATGTATACACTTGCCAATAGGGCATAAGTATTTCTTCTTAAAACAAATTTCGGCTGAACGACAAAAAAATGGCATTTAAGTGTGGTTTAAATCAGGGCTCGAAAAAACTCAGAAATTTTACCCGTCCCCGAGGACGGCTTGCCCAACAATGTACCCGTCCTCCTTTGAAACTAACCCGTAGCTTCTAAATAAATAAAATTATAATTTTCTCTTATTTATTACAAACATTTATATAAATTGCACAATGAATTAGTAGTTACTAGGATTACAAATACGAGGATTACATTATACAGTAATAAAAAAAATACTAGGTTACTAATAGCAAAACCTAGTATTTCTTTTATGAAATAATTTATTTCTTTTAAGAAATAATTTAAATGACAAAGGTCAAGTTATCTGGAATGTCAATTTATTCGAGGGTACTGCGCTTGTCAAATGAATCAAATATGACGTTTGCCAGTTCCACAATCAAGCCAATGATTTACAGAGACTTCTGCACAGAAATCTGAAAGGGGTTTTCCATTTTGGTAGATGTTCATAATTGCGTTTAACTCTTGTTTAAGACCAGTACGTAATGTGTTTTTTTGTAAGTTCATTGCTGAAAAGCCTCTTTCAACCGCTGCAGTGCTCCCAGACAGAGAAAACATTAATTCCACCATGCACAGTATGTTGCTGTATTTCTAGATTAGAGGGTCATTTTAGAAGTGAAACGCTAGACTCTTGTAAGATAACAAAAATTGAAAGTGTATCACGAACATTAACGGAAAAATGGCCGTCCGCGCGGACGTTGGATTCGAGAAATTTGTTGTCCGCGAGGAATTTTTGACCGCCGAGGACGGGCGGACGGGTGGTTTTTCGAGCCCTAGTTTAAATAGCTTAATATAGAGGAAATAACTACAGCAATTTCGTCTACATGATTTTAGTGACAATTTGTAGAGTTGTAGATTATTTTGATCTCATGTAAAATATTATTTTTTACCATTTTTGTATACATACATTTAATTTAGATATAGTTTGGCAGCCACTATATATGAATAAATTGAAAGTACATTAGAAGAGCATGATAATCAAAGGGTAAAGTGCTTAAAGTTTTGAAAATTAAGAATAAAATATATTTGTGTTTACTGCTTACTACCGAAAACTACCACTAAAATAACTATCTTACAACCACTCGAGAGAAAAAAAGCTAGAAAAAGTTGAATGTTAACATCTGTGGTTAAGGTGGGATTCGAGCCCACTACCTCTAATCTTAAATTTTAGACGGTAGGGACAGCCCTGGTGCGTAACAATTAAACTGTTGATTTAGTTTATCGTAGTCTAAGCACTTGTTTGTTTGCAAACACGCTTTTTTATGATTTGAAAGATCGATTGTTGATAGCTTTTAGCTTACATAGAAGTAAAAACAATTAAGCGAAGGAAAAAAAAGCTAACTGGAGCTTACTAAATTAACTAAAGAGCATCAAACTGAACATTTTTTGAGTTATTTCTAATTCGACTATTACTGTTAAAATTACCAATTTTTTGTCAAAATTACCAAATTTTACCACATTCACTACAAAAGAGCATGGTAATTGAAACATTATTTACTGTAAATTTTACTAAAAGTCATTACTTAAGCAGTTTGCTAAAAATTACAAAGTTTCTTTGATATTTTCATAGAGCCCGGAATACGGTAAATGTTACCATGTTCTGGTAGTTTTGACCATACACGTATTTTTATTCTTTACGATAGTAAATTTTTAAGTCATAAAATTTAAAAAGATAACTTATTATTTATTGCGCAAAAAGCTCAGTTAAAAATCTTCGAAGAATAATCTGTAATATATATTTTTAGGATGGATTGCCGACAAAATCACCTAATGATATAGGACCAGGATCAATTTGGTCTGAAATTGATATGAAGTGTGTATTAGACAAATGCAAAGCAGTGAGTATCTTATTATTACGAACTTAAAATTGTTCCTTTGTAAAGCAATTGCTTACTTTATATATACATAAAATGTTTTATTTTTAATGAGTTCCATATCTAACCAAAAATAAATAATGAATAGTAACTTATAAATAAAAGAAAAAGACCGTAAATAAGAAAACCGTAAGACCTTTTCTTAAAAACCAACACATAGCTTAATATTTAAAAAAATATATTAACCTTTTTAAGAAATTGACTATTTGGAGAAATTTTACTACCTTAATGAAAAAATTAAAAAAAAATTTTTTTCAGTGCCCAACCATATTGACATTTGCCATTCAAGTATCAGAAGGACATACGTATTAGTAAATCTTTCAGGGGACACCATACAGAGATGCCAACAGTTGTGGACAGTGAAAAATATTTTTAAATGAAGTAGAGAACTACAAACTAAAATTTTTGAACCTTCAGTTAATTTTGACGTTACTACGCCCTATTTAAACAAACTACTATTCACATTACAACAAATACTACAAATGTACAAACTACTAATATAAAATAAGGATTGTCTTTGCAAAATACGTTGAGATATTAGCCATATATTATTTAAAGAATATTATTAATTTATCTAATGAATAGACTATTTACTGTAATTATTATTTGTTAACACTTTAAAATGAACAAAATAAAAAATTAAAAGTTTGAAGCAAAGATGAACTTTTCATAAATATATTTCAAATTTTGATAAATTTTACCACCAGACTCGATTGGTTTAGAAAAAGCAACAACTTTCATTGCAGTAATATTAATATCTAATACATAATACATACATATAAATAAATAATAGTTTTCTGAAAAATCTGAAATACATATTTTTAAATCTGCTCAGTGAAAGTATTTGGCCATTTTGATTTATTGCCTTGAGTATGTATTAAATATTTTTTGTATTGAGATAGGTGTAGTAAATCTACATTTAACTTTTGTACCCTATAACTCTACATTTTGTAAAAATCTATCAATGATAATGAAATTTTTTAAATTAGTCTTTGTTTAAATTTGGAATTATCCAAATTCGGAATTACCTATGCGTGATTACCTTAGAGGAATACAAATCTATATGGGCAGCAATTTATACAATAAATTGCTTAATCTTTTTTTCTTTTCATTTGCTCTATAATTTAATAAATAAAATCAATATTTTTTCTTTTTGAAATCACTAGAAAAAGTTCTTCTAAATCTTAAGTGACATTAATTTTTCCTTCAAAAGTAAATTTATTTGTCGTAAATATTTTGCTTAAAAAACTAAGTAGGGGCTCTATTATACTCATATATTTCCCGGAAATTCTTTTTTTAATGTATTCAAAAGGACCCTTAGATATATTATTTTTAATGATGCTTCATTTTAGTCGGCCTCTGCTTCTCTTTAATTGGGATTTATTACATCAATCATTCCTTTCTAAAAACTTTTTTCAGACTATTACTGAAATATTTTGAAATATTACGCAGTTAACGTTATATATAAAATTAACAAAAGAACCTATTTAGTAGAAGTTATATTCCTCAACTCATTCAAACTATATTTTTATTCTTTATAGTTAAGATTTTAGCAAAAATATTTGCATATTATTTGCAAAAGTTTATGATAACTGTGTTGACAATTGATTGATTGAGTGTAAAGTTTAGTGGCACAAGGTCCAAATGAGAACATGCTGTGACAAACAATAGGGTAAAACAGTTCAAATTTACTCCATTTTTACTGCATTAACTAAATTAATTGTATTTTGCATATTGATTTGAATCCTTTTATTTTTCAATCATTTAGGAATATCCTGAACAGCGAGTTCTTCCTACTTTGTTTCCCATTCTCTATCAAAACAAGAATAAATAAAAAGAAAATTTGTGAAGAAAATTATATTTGTGTTCTGAATGTTAAAAAATAATAAGAATAAGGTCAAGAAATTGTTATGAAAATAAATAACAACTCTTTTTAGTATAAATTATTTAACAAAGCTATGGATAATTTTTAAATTAAGGGAAAGATCATTTTTTATCTAATAAATATGTTTCTTAATTAATATGGTTTCTTTTTCTTTTCGTTGTACAGTGCACAAAAATAAATAAATAAATAAATAAAAAATAAATGGACCACCCAAAATAAATTTTGATCCAAAGATCGGATCATCATGTTCAAGGATTTTATTTCAATTGTTCTAGGTTTAAAATACGAAATCAGACACAAAAACGTACTTTCTCTGAATAAACAAAATTTTTTATTCACAGATTCAGATTTCCGACCCTCAAAATGTAGGGGATAGCCGCAATTTTGAAATATATGGTACCAATAGTTGAGTCAGAAGAGCCCTCCAAAGTTTGGACCCCTGCCTATTTCACCAAATCTCCAGAACATATTAAGAACACCTCCAAAACATTTATTTAATTAAAAAATTTTTGCACACAATTATAAAATTCGTTTATCCATACATAAAACCAAAAAACTACTTTCAGTCGAATAGTTTTTGAGAAATCGAATTTTAACAATACAACTTCTTCAAAATTTGATTTCCCCAGAATTTTTGGAAGGAAGTATTCAGAAACTCCTGAAATTTTTATCAGATTTGATTAAATTCAATAATATTAAAGGTGTCTTTCAACAAATAAGAATGCTTGAGAAATAATTAGCCGCATTAAAGCAGCATAGTTTAAACTGTTTTAAACGCTTTTTTGTTGAAAAAATCAATTATTATTATAATAAAAGTCATAAGCTGCAGTTCTATCTTAACCTTCCGGTGGTCAAGCATAGTCGCATTTCAATTTACACCGTTCTCTGCGTTGTGTGATTAGATAGTCAAGATTGCGAGATTCTAGATAATGTAATGAGTCAGCTTTTGATATGCACTTGTCACCGCATTGTAAAGCCACGCAATTCATACGAAATGAAGTAATCCCGCACATTACAAAGCTAGTTTATAGACATTTATGTGCGTAGTAATTCATATATTGTCCTGAAATCTTCTAACTGCAGAAACGGTTTATAGGCAGAAACAGTGAACATGAGACAACGATAGCCCAACGATTTTGCATTTGCGAAGCCACCAAAAGATGAAATTCAGTTATCGCCATGTACCTTACATCATATTTCACTTAAAGTAAACATTGCATATGTATATGTACGCTAAAACAATTGATAATCTTCAGATATGTATGATAAGAGTAATCTCACAAAAATATTCATTTAATATTTAAATCAAATACCTATATATTTATAAACTTAATCTTTAAGGCATTAAAAAGAGCAAATAAAAAAAATTACTTTCAGACTAATAAAAGTTGTTTAAAATCTGTTTGTCAAAGTAAAAAGGATGGAGAGGATGTTTTTTGACGTTCAAACATGTTATTTTTAGCCTGGAAACTATCACCTAACACTTCAGTTTCTTGTAAGATAACCGTTGTTTTTACCTGAAAATAGAGAAACATCGAGGAGCGAAAAATAAAAAGTGTTTATGAGTAACTCAATGAATAGTAAAACGAATTCGTTTAGTGGAACGAGTTCGTTTTTCAATGCTCACCACCTAAAGTATCTTTTTTTTTTAAATTTTTTTTATTTAAATTTAATGACGTTAATTAAATAATTTATAAACAGTGCTTGGATCAATGTAAGTTCTTGGATAAATATAATAAGCATGTGCTTGGATAAGTATAATAAGTAGACATTTTTTCAAATTCTTAATAAAGGTGATTTTAGAGAAAATAATCATAAAAATAATCATTCAGACAATACGATTTTTTTTGTATATTATGCTTTTCTGCATTAATGTAAAGTGATAATCGAGAAACAGTGTCACGGTACAATTTAATATATATTTGTTAGCTTTGGAAAAAAAAGTTTGGCTGATCTCCCTCTTGTCCTAAGACATTTTTATGATAATGTCTAACAAAAGTATTAGCAGATTAAAATTATAAAATACTGAAGGCAGAAATAAAATTTTCGAAAATGCGTGAAATTCTGATTTATACAAATAAATTATAATTAATTTTAAAAGCAACAAATAACTGTCTATTTCAGCATATAATTGTAAGACCAAAAAATACATTTTTGAGCAACTATTCAAAGCATGAGAAATAAATCACAAATGCTACAAACTCAAAACTGTCATAAAAATAGCTCTATATTCTCTGAAAAAAGTATATATATATTCTTGTAAATGGCTAAAATTTAGAAAAACAAACATTTTTGTACATAGATATACATACAAGAATGTTTGTTTTTCTATATTTTAGCCATATAAAAGAATTTTAAAGTGTGGGATGTGGGCATGTTTTGTTTTGGCTCATGCAACTCGCACCACTATCCATTTTTTTAAAAATTCTTTTTGTACAAAAAATAATTACATTTGAGTTTTTTTGATAAATTATCTGTCAAATGCTTTATTCATGAGTTGATATGCTCTAGTCTTGTTTCTTCTAAATGCCAATCAGAAAACCACAATCATTGGGAAAAAAATTAAATTCGACTTAAATTACTTCGTCCGTGGTTATAATAAAAAATAAATCAAATTATATAAAGTGTCGGAATAAGACCCAACTTTTCAAGGTTCGTTTAATTTAGAGTCATGTTCCTTGTCATTCAAAAATAATTATGCTTGAAAAAAAAATACGAGTAACTGATTGCTTGCCTCCTCTTTTTAAGTTTCTCAGTTCTTGTACTTTTAATCATTTCGGATTTGTTTTCACTGTCAGGACTTTAAACAAAGCTTGTTTGACTGTAGATTGACAAGTTTAAATGAAGGGAAGAAAGTTTTTGCTCCCCTCAAAGAGGGCGCTGAAAGCGAGGGGAGATGCTTTCGGAGTAGCAAGAGTAGAAACTCCTGGTCGAGAGTTAACCGTCGGATATCCCGGAGTCGCGTAGAATAGATATTATTCTGGAAGGCAGTGGGAGAAGTAGGAAAAGCAACAGTTTCTAAGCAAACAAGAGATAAGAATAATCGTTTGCTTTAATGAGACTATCGTTTGGTTTAATTACTTTTATCGCTTGTTTTAATTAGAGTTTTTCATCTGCTTTTTTGAGAGAAAAATTAAATTATTTTTTCGTAGAAAAATATTAATCAGTTTTAAATGTAAAAGAATGCATGCGCTAATTATGCTGCGTAGCGTTTTCAAACTTATATGCATGCATTCATTTTATCAGTTCGGCTTTAAAAAATTAAATTAAGCGATGTAATGATTTCAAAATTTTCAATAGTTTAAATTTAGTAAAAAAAACGGAGATTTTTTTAAACTTTTTTCCTATTTGAAAAAAGAACAATAATAATTTGAAGGATGGAACAAGATTATTATTATATAAACCCCAACTCTACTTATGACTCAAACTTCAGCAACTGCGACAACACGACAATAGAAGAATGTCTTTTAGGTCCCCAGCGTGACCCTTTGACTACAGTCATACCAATGACTTTAGTTTATGGTGTTATTTTAACAACAGGTGTTATCGGAAACCTATGCACTTGCACTGTCATTGCAAAAAATAGATATATGCACACTGCAACAAACTATTATCTATTCAGCTTGGCGGTATCTGATTTACTTCTTCTTGTTCTGGGACTTCCACAAGAGATATACCAACTTTGGTACAAGTATCCCTACATATTCGGACAATTATTCTGCTTCATTCGTGGCTGGACATCGGAAATGTGTACCAATGCATCAATCTTGACCATTACAGCGTTTACAGTTGAAAGATACGTTGCGATTTGCCATCCATTCCGTGCGCAAACTATGTCCCACCTGCCTAGAGCAGTGAAGACAATAATACTTATTTGGATTGCTGCAGCTGTCTTGGCATTGCCAACTGCCCTCCAATTTGGGATCAAGTATGAAATAGTTGGTGAGCAGATTCTTTGGGGCACTGCCCTTTGCAGCGTCATCAGTCCTTTTCCTCATATTTTCGAGGTATCTACATTTGTGTTCTTTGTATTGCCCATGGCGTTGATCTCTGTACTGTATATATTTATTGGGATTCGCTTGCGACAAGTAAGCATTGGAAACCACAGCGACAGCATAAACGACTGCAATATGTTGTCGAAGCAGAAAATTAACTCCCGGAAATCAGTAGTGAAAATGCTCGGTGAGTATTATTTTATTCCATTTACTTAATATCGTGTATGCTGTTATAACTATATACTTTTTTCTTCTTTTATTTAATAAAAATTTCTGACTCGTTTTAATGATACAATTTCCATGAAATTTTTGGGAAAATGCATTTGTTTTGAGAGTTTGATGAAAAAATAACCTGTTATAATTTGAATGTAAAAGTTAATTCAGTTTAAAACCGAGGTAAAAAGCATCTTTTATGAAAGATAAATATTTGTTTTCAAGTTTAATTTACCAGTATGGTATAATATATTATAAATATTTTTTCCAGAAAAAATATTTTTAAATAAGTGGAAGAAATTGAAATCTCTTTTATAACCAAAAATGAAATCTTCCATCACGGAGTTATAATTAAAAGTTATACTTATAATGCTTAATTTTTCGGTGAGAAAAAAATATTTCTTTTTGATTTCTTCTTTACTTCATTGGCTTATTATATTGATTGTTATTAATATAGACTGAGGCATAAAACTTTTCTATTTGGGCATTATTTCGTTACTTAAAGATAACAAATTCTTCAACATATTTATTTAGTAATGTTAATGTTTGTTTTGAAAGAAAAAAAACACAACTTAGTTAAGATTAGATTCAATATTTCATCTTAATTCAATATTTTTGTAGATATTGATGCTTTCTTGATACAAACTAATTTGCAGAAAGTTTACTTAAATTGTATTTTTAATTTTTTTGGATTGTAAACGCTGTATTTACTCTGACGGAAAATAGTGTTTTGTTCTGAATATTTTAAAAATTATGCAAAAATTAAAATTGGAAAAACTGTTTTTTATAGATCATGGAATTTTATAGAATCTGGTATTCATTCTAACTGTGGTATTTTCAGGCAGCGCATGTAAGCTCAAACTGATTGACATGAAAGTTTGATGAATTTGAATTGATCAATTTGTATTTTATCATAAATATTATATTCTTTCTTCCAACAATATAACTTCACGGTTTATTGTAAATATTGAATATGTCCCACGAATTAAAATTAAGAACTCCTCATTGAGAAAATAATTTCTGGCAGAATTACCGTTTCGTTCGTTAATGACATTTCTGGTTACCATAAAGCAAATGTCATTACTATACTGTATGGTAATGATATTTCTATTTAAAAAAATATATTATTCTCACAATAAAACCCAAAATATATGGTAGCTAAACCATTCATTTGGTAATTTTTCTCTTCTCATGGTAATAGGTTACCGGAAATTCTGGTATTCAAATTCAGAGTTCTTATTACCACATATTTAGAAAAAATATGAAACTGAAAAATAATTTTAACCATACTGTAAAACCATGTTTTATTATTAATTTTCCAAAATCATTACCAAAGTTCGTTGCTAAAAATATCCGAGCTGCTTTCGATTGTTAATTTTTAAGCGCTTATGGACTCGTTAACACTATTTAGTTTAAATTTGAGTTTATTAGTTTATTCTAAATAAATATTTACATGGGTAGCATTTATATAGTTTTATGCTGCATTCAATTTCTTGTATTTTAAAATTTCAAAATTTAATAAATTAAAAATTTCAATATTTTGAAAGGAACATCAGAATTAAAATTGAAAAAAAAAACAAGTTACAAGAAACAATTTAGAAAATTTAATATTCTTTTAAAAAACAAAAGAAAAATTAATAAATTTTTCTGAAAAATATAAATCTTTGGAAAAGTTTTTTTCTTATAATTGAGATTTTAATACTATTAAAAATATGCATTTAATAGTTTATTACAGAATATGAAATATTTAAACTAAGCTATATTTTTTATAATTAATTGCGTAATACAATTTTCTAACCTGAGAAACGGATGATAAAATCTTCAGATACGAAATTTATGCTTTGGCTAGATCACACATATAAATAGATATAAAAAGTATACAGCTAAGTTAATGTCAATATATCTAAAGTTAAATTAGAATTGCATCGAATTGTAAAATTTAATAGCTTTATTAACTGAATAATTACGAAGTTAAATAGTTTAAGAAATGAAATCATCAATGCTGCCACAAACATAACGACATACTTTAAATAATCTGTTCTAACAGTATAATAATTTCGAGGAAAAAAATCTGGAAAATGGTGGAAAAAACACTACGTGCTATTCTTAGATTTTTCGAGTGTGGGGCGCCACCAAATAAAATATATGAGGGCCGAAAAAAACACTTGATATTCTGTCGAATTATAAATTTAAATTACAAAAAGGATTTTATGTGAGCGATTCCCAGCAAGCATACCAACGTAGAAGTGAAGTAGTTCAGTTTCAATCAGATGTTTTAAGTCCAAATGCATAATCTGTTTATGGTGATCGGCTATTTTCCACTGCACTTGAATGACGAGAATAGTTTAATGAGCGGTATTAGCTCAAACTATTTTTTTGAATCATGATCCGAATTTAGATTTCTGATATGGATTAATAATGATCTAAAATATTTGGATTCTAAATTCTAATCAAAAGGATTATTTAATTCAGCTAATTTTAATACCTCTGTTTAGGATAACCAGTTGTATTCTGTAGCATTTCATTGACGATGATTTTTTAATGTGTGTCTTTGTTTGAAGCTGTTCATTTAATTGAATTAAATAAATTAATTTCTTTAATTATGTTCAACTGAATAAATGAAATTTTCTTTTGCTGTCAAAATTTATTAAAAGAGTATTTAACTAAAACTAACTAAAACACTTTATTTTATTCATAATCCCAATCACATTAAATATTTTGTGTGCGAAGAGCCTGTTATCAAGTTACAGACATCAATTAGAGATGCTAGAGTTAAAGAACTTGTATGCATTATTTTGTAATTTTGTAATTATTTTGTTAACGACAATACAAAATGCTTAAACCCTAATAACCACCCATGGCTCAAAATCTTAAATTCACATTACAGTTAAATATACTAAATTCCTTTTTAATTATAGCATTACATTTTTATAATTTTATATTTTCTTCCGCACATATAAATAGAATAATTTCAAAGCAATTAGGATGCAAAATTTATCCAAAGTAACAGGTTTAAATGAAATAGAAAATCATTGAAATATCAACAATAAAACATTATCTAGAAACCATTAGTGACGATAGCTAAGATTTAAATAGTTGAAATATTAATTCGCACCCAAATAAATCATATTAATTTCGTTTTAAAATGATTTATTAATTTTTCATTACAACATTTTTATTACATATTCTGAGAAACTAGGTTTCTTTCTTGCATCGTTTACTAAAATATTTGTAAATTAAATATAAAAATAATTCATTTCATTAAAGGAATTAAAGAATTAAATGTTGACTGTTTCATAAATTAGGAATGTTATTAAAAATAAAACTAATTGAATTAACGTTTTTCATTTTTTTAGATGTAAAAAAGAAAACTAGCATTAAGGAAAGATATGATATTATTTTTAGTCAGCTTTAAATTCACTTTGCTTACAAATTAATAGTTGATATATTATTCTATTAAAAATTATTAATTAAATCTATGAAGAGAAAATATACAAAATTTTTCGTTAGCATTAAATTTATAAATCTGAAATTAAATTTTTATTAAGATGAATAAATAAAAACTGTTTCAAATCTATAGTTTTGTAAACTAATGGCTTAGAGAGAGATCTGCTGAGCTACAAGAAACTCACCATATTATATAAAAGTATCAAGCATTTATCCTATCTTTATCGACTTTCTAAGGAATTGTTGACTATTGCATCTAGTGTAGGGCTACCGATGCAGAATGTGCTATTCAGAAATAATACACCATACTGCATTGACAGCGTTAATAAATATTTGCGATAAAAATAATTTGTAACAATAAAATGAAACAAATATGGCAGTAAACATCGCATGGCAGGAATAAGCTGTATTTATACTAAATTTTATTTTTTAAAAATACATACAACACCCAATTTATTTGCGTCTTCTGTGTTAGCATAAATGTATCAGCAAATTAATGATTTCATGGTATATGATTTCAGTGATTATCAAATTTACGTAGTTTGAAGAATGAAATTAGGTTTCACTTTTCCAATAATAGGTAAGAATAGAAACCAAATAAAATTCAGAAAAATTAAAATCTTTGTTTTTATCATTCCAAAATCTAAAATAGGTACATGATTTAAGTAAAAATAATTCGCACGAGAAAAGATAAAAACTTTATGACATTGAATATATAATCTATCGCATTATTCAATTTTGTATCATTATCACGTTTTTTAATGTTGTATATAAAATAATATTTGTAAGAAAATCACATTTCAAAGTCAACTTCCTGGAATTACTTTCTTCTTTTGGTTTTATCATTTGTGTCTATTATCTGCAGATGTTTTTTCTCTCACATGAATAGTTTTTGTAAAGTTAATGTCCATGACTTATATGTATGCGTAAGCATTTGTTAATTACATTATTTTTTATCATAATATACTCTTTTACATTGTTGCAAGAGTCATTTATAGAACCAACAAGCATATGTTTAAAACTAACAGCGTCAAAAAAATTTCATATCACTCCAAACGAAGTAATAAAATAAGTATTAATGGATATGTGAGTCACTATTTTTAATAGCAAAGCGTGTGTATATCTTGTACTATAGAATTATGCATTAAACATACTTTATGTAGCTATTTTAAAAGAAAAATTGCCAAAGCATACCTGAATAAATATGTTATATATACAAACACTTTTACAAATGAACAATGGATACCCAAAATTCATTAAAATTTCGTCAGTTTTTTCAAAACTTTTCATATTGACTTGTGATTACTGTGGGAATTCTATGTTTTCTTGCTTGAGAGGACGAATTTCGTCAAAAACCTAAGTTTAAGATATCGTATCGATTGACGTAATGCAAAGAAAAAAAAGAGAAGACGTGAGAAAAGAAAATTCTCGTTAATTCAACGTACTTCATGGTAAAAACATTTTTCGTAAAAAAAAGATTTTTCTTTGAATAAAAATTAAAATATACGGTATGAAAACTATTCACTTGGTAATTTTTCCATTTATATGACAACAGTTTACCGACATTTCTGGCTTTTAAATTTACTATTCTTATTACCACACATTTAGTAAAAAATACAAAACTGAAAAGTAAATTTAATTGAATGATTGGTTCTCATGCCATGTTCTAAGGTATCATGATAAAATATCGAAAGTTATAAAATTTTGTTACAAATTACAAATCCATATTTGTTTGTTAATTTTACCAAACACTTAGGTAAAAACCACCAGAACTGTTGATGTTCCTATAGTTTTGATGTTCCACAAACAAGATAAATTTTACCATATTCTGGTAGTTTCAATAATACTTTTTTTCAGTGACCATAGCTTTTTCCTCATCGCCAAGAATCAAACCCATGAAATTCTCAAATGCACTCAGATGAGACATGAATGTGTGATGAGTTGTTTAATATTTGAACGTAATTTCGAGAAGAAACTAAGAGCAACTGAAGGATTTCTGAATTTCAGTATGCTATGTCAGTTTTTATGGATCAGCATTATCTCGTGATTCAGCATTGCACAAAACAAAATTATATGCGTGAAATGTAACAACATTTTGAGTGTTACAATAAAAAAATTCTTTGGAAATTATGCTTGAATACCGACAAATTTCAATCTTAGAATGACGTTTACTTTTTTCTTTGTGCCTATGTGTTTCAATAAATTTCTAAGAAATTACGACGCCAATTTCGTCATAAAAAAACCACATCAATGCCTTAGTTTTGTTTTGCTTTCTTATTTTCTCCAGAACATTAAGTTCTCAACGTTTTAGTCAATAAAACTTATTCCAGTTTTCAGGAACATTAAATGCAAACATGTTTTGGGGAAAAAATTGAAATGACCAAGTTAAAAGTACTTTTCCCCCTAAAAGAAGCGGGAAAAAATTCCCTGTGTGTATTTCTTCTGTTTGCCTCACTGGCACCTAATTAAAGTTCTCGCTCCTCCTCGTTGGCGAAGGAACTAAAGTGAGAACCCCACTAGGGACAAGGGGGGCTCCACTATAATGCTCGGACAATTACCCCCGCTGACGCTGAAATCGATATGGTTTTCTGCTCTTTCTCCCGTTTTTCCGGGAAAACTTTAACAATGGCAACAGTAATAAGTATGTGTATATCTGAGCCATGTCAGTTGTTAAGAGTCTTAATATGCGTTGAAGACATTAGGCCTCTGTCACGGTTGCGTAGCGTATCTAAGATAGAGTCATTATGGTACATTCCATCAGGGTTACTATTTATCAATAAAAAGTATATTGGTGTTAACTATAGACTGCCATGATTACTTCAGAGCTATTAAACAGTTATTTCAACTTGGAAATAGAGCAACAAATAAATATCTTTGTAAAAAATCATTTTGCAAATATGTTATCTGAAATATCTTTATGCGAAATTCGAATGCACATATTTGAATGGATTTAAAAATTAGTTAATTTAAATTATTTAAAAAATTACAAGTATAAAAATTATAATTCGAAATTCCTTCGAAAATTCATTAAGAATTATAATTCCAAATTATTTCGAAAATTCATTAAAAATTATAATTCCGTAAAATTACAACTTTTGATAGTAAAACTAAATCAAGCTAATTAAAAAGCAAAATTTGATAGTCATAATAAAACATTTAAATATAGATAGAAACAAATCAAAATGAAAATGTTACAAATATAATCGAAAAAATATATTGTAAAAAATTCCGGATCAAATTAATGTATGAAGTAGGCACTTTGGGTGCATCATTCATAAAATCCATTTTTGTCTTAAAAATATAATATCGTAATTTTTAGAATAATACTTATTTAATTAGAGTGTTTCGGTGATTTTATGGTAAATATTACTGAAAAAATTACAGAATATATTTTTTTTTGCTCCACAAAATAAATGGTTTTTACGATAAAAAGTATCGGAAACCTGAGAGTTGTCACTTTTTAGCGTACTTTTACCAGATTTCTCTACAGTGTCCCTGCTTACTTCTTTGTATTCTAGCTGGAGATTTTCAAATATTTAAAGTAGAAGCAAAAATTTCTATAGTTCGCTTTTAACTAAAGAAAGTTTTGACTTAAATGACATTTAAATAATTCAAAGGAATATATGTAACACCTGCTTGACAAATTGTAATAGTTTTAAAAACTCGTAAATTATAAAAGCACTTCTTAGCTTAATTGTAATTCATTATCACTTTAGCTACGGAGAAGAGGTAAGACTTTTCTATTTTGGGATGATTAAAATTGGATCAATAATAAAAAAGTATTGGAATAACTCTCTCAAAAATTATTTTTGAGAGCAGATTTAGAAATATTCATGATAATTGATTCCTGATGTCTCCTACGCTACATTCAATATTCTTAATTATAATTCAATAACTCACAATTTAATCCCAGTTTGTTTTCATTAATTTCATTATAAAGCCTTTCTTATTTTAAAGCTTTCAAAAATATTTGTTATTATAAACTATTATTTTTTTTTATTTTATGAAATATTTTGTAGTGGAGTTGATGTTAAATTTTAAGATTTCGGTAAACTCTTGTTGAAATGAGCAAAATTTACAATCAAACACACTTGTTGTTATTTCAGAGTATTGTTATAACTATTTATGTACAGTGTACCAAAAAGAACCACCTTGAATAGCTTCTGATCTAATGATTAGCTTTTTACGTTTTAGGACTGAATCTTAATGGCTCAAATATGTTAATTAATAAGCGCTGAAAAAAGATATAAATGTAAAAATTAATAAGCGGCATTTTAAGTTACGAAATCAGACACAAAAACTCACTTTCTCTGAATAAAAGTAATTTTTTTTGATGAATTCGGATTTCTGACCCCCAGTGTATAAGGGAGAGCCACAATTTGGGAAAAATTGTCCTAATAGTTTGTTCAGGAGAGTGCTCCAAAGTTAGTAGAAACAGTTGAAAAAAACTTGGTTTGTAAGGTATACAATCATTTACGTCATTTACACATATTTAATTTTTACTAACTATTACAAAATTTATTTGTCCACAAAAAAAAAAAAACTCCTCGCAAAAAATAACTTTCAATAAATATTTATGAGTGGTCCAAAAAAGTTTTGTAAAAGTATTGAATTGTAAAGTATACAATTTTTTGCATCTTTGGATAAACAAATTTTATAATTGCTTGTAAAATGCTTTAAATCCGCTTAAGAAGTTCCCGAAATATAGCGAAATACGCAAAAGTAAAATTAACATTAAGGCGTCCGAACTTATTCTCTGGATTGTGGCTATCCCCTACATTTTGAGAGACAGAATCTTGAATCCGTCGAAAAAAGATATGTATCTAAGAAAGTACGTTTTTTTGTCTGATTTCGTGACTTAGAATATCGTCTGCACTTGTTAGTTAACATATTAGCAGTTATCCTATCTAGCCAATAAGATCCTAGAACGTGAAGATCCGATTATTAAATCAAAATTTATTCAGGGTGATATGTTTTTTTTTTTTTTTTTTTTTTTTTTTTTTTTTTTGCGTATTGTACGTATAGTCTTAGAGAAATACATTTAATGGTAGAGAAACGAATTTTATCCGGCTAGGTATCGAATCAATTACATCAGAGCATGTTAAATATGTGTTATTTTTTATAAATATCCAAAATTAAAAATGGTAGTTTTGATTATTTAAGTCCTGACTTTCTAATTTTTTTCAGACAAACTTTATGCTTTTTGAGTTTTGTTGAAAAGCACAATATTGTGCTTCTTAACTACCTTAAACCTTAACAAAACTATTACATCAAACTATTAACGAAGTCAAAGTAAATGGAATCATTATTAAATTTGACATCTTATTATTGTTTATATAATTCGAGATAGAATATGATTTAAAGTTTGATTGGATTTTTTCTGGGGGAGTTGAATAAAAATAAAAATATACCAACTTAGAAATTTTCATACATATGGTAAATATTATATTCCTGATTTTAAAGAAAATCTTAGATAAAAAATGCAACTAAAGCTCTGAACATAATCAAAAGTGTAGTTGCTCTATGAGTTAACAAAATCGGATGCACTAACTTTCAATTACCTTTATTTTAAATTATATAAATCTTAATTTCAGAATTTTAGCTTTATCTTACTCTAAAAAGTAGTTTCAAATATTTACAAATATCGCTATGTTTAAATGTTTAAAATTCCAGTTCACTTTCAAATTAAATTCAGAAATCATCACTCTAAATTCCAAATCAATATTTTAATCAAATAAGTGCCTGTCAAGATAATCTTAAACTCGATGGAATAAGAATATTTTAAAATTACAGCTATTTTGGTCAAAAGGAATTAATTTTCTTGAAATTATCGAATAAACAAAGATTAACTGGAAGTTAGGTCAACTAACAATTCACTCGAAACATACAATGAGAGAGAGTTACTGAATTCCGAGGAACTAATTAGCCGACGCTAGACATTTTCAATTATTTTCGAAGAAAAGTCAGCTGCAAATAAGATTTCGAATCTTATAATCGAAACATTCCAGATCTTGACGATAGCAAAGTTCGGTGAAAAGATGAACTTAAATTGACTAAATTACCATGTCAGGAACGTATGGAAATCAACTCTCGTGATACGCTGCTTATAATCCACGATAACTTAAAATAAAATTATGTGCCCAGAGAAAAGTGTGCCTTTAAATCAATCAATGATTAGTTTAGGTAAGTGTATTATAGAAACAATAGTAGATTTAAATTTGATCTAAAACGAGATCTTATTTCCTACGTGTCATAATTAAGATATTGGAACAAATAATTTCACACTCTTCCCAGTAAAAAATTAGATACTCAAATATACGAAACTTCCTTCGTTTTTGACGAAACCGTTTCCTGATATATGCTCCAAGAGAACATTTTGTCAAAATGACGAAATAACAATCGTCACTTCTTAGCTGAAACAGATTTCGTCAAAAGTATTAAAAAAATTTCGTCGTCCTATATTTTTTTTAATGACGAAAGTACGGGTGCATAGTTAATCCCTTTTTCGAAGATACCATATAGATGGATCAACGTCAACCCAACAAAACGACAGATAGAGCAAAATAATCCCATCTATGCTCGAAGTGGGATTCGAACCCTGAATGTTTCAGGCATGACGAAATAACAATCGTCACTTCTTAGCTGAAACAGATTTCGTCAAAATGATTAAAAAAATTTCGTCGTCCTATATTTTTTTTAATGACGAAGGTACGGGTGCATAGTTAATCCCTTTTTCGAAGATACCATATAGATGGATCAACGTCAACCCAACAAAACGACAGATAGAGCAAAATAATCCCATCTATGATCGAAGTGGGATTCGAACCCTGAATGTTACAGGCATGACGAAATAACAATCGTCACTTCTTAGCTGAAACAGATTTCGTCAAAAGTATTAAAAAAATTTCGTCGTCCTATATTTTTTTTAATGACGAAAGTACGGGTGCATAGTTAATCCCTTTTTCGAAGATACCATATAGATGGATCAACGTCAACCCAACAAAACGACAGATAGAGCAAAATAATCCCATCTATGCTCAAAGTGGGATTCGAACCCTGAATGTTTCAGGCATGAGTCTAAGTTCTTGACTACAATACATGCGGTTGATTTATGTTATCATTCTAGTTTCAATCGTCAAGTCTTCATTCTAGTCTCTTCATTCTAATTAAAAATCTACAACAGTGCACAGACATGAGGTTGCAAGTTAAGGAAACATCTTCGTCATATACGTGAGAATTCGTGGTTTCTCATGCATTACATGATTTCGTGACGAAATGCTTCTCAAATTGAACGAAATACAACTCGAAGATAACAGAATTGTCAAAAAGAGACAGTTTCATTTCTCAAAGTATTAATTTACAATTAATAAAATTTCGATTCATATTTAATCTATGAATATAATATTTAATTTAATAGTATATTTAATGAATCTTCTATTCAGTACACAGAATTGACTACATGTTTCTCTTAAAATGAGTGGCGAAAAAATATTTATCGCAAGAGCACGTTTGGCTCTAATGCGATAAAAACTTGCTTAAAAGCTTAACAACTTGTTTAAAATCAAAATTAATAGGTTTTGACCAAAGTAAGTTATTAAAATAAAGTAATGAAGTAATAAAATACATGTAGTTACATAATTTCGAATTTAATTCTTCATAGTTTGAATTTTGATTTTGTTCCGTATTGAAAAGCTATGCCAAATAATTATAATATTTCACAAATTAAATGATTAAAGACTTTAAGTTTTAGTAAACTTCCATATGAAATTCTAAAATTATGGCTTCAATTTCTAAATGAATCTTTCAATGTAACATTTCCATAATAAGATAATTTGAAACTTCAATTACAAAGTAGCTGTTGTAAACAAATTGGTTAAATTTTTTAAAAATAACTTGTATGAAATATAATTTAAATTGTGATTAAGTCAGTTAAAATTTAATGAATAGCGTACAAAGGGAGTGCATTATTGAATTCTAGGAATTAGCTTCTCAACTCCCGACATTTTCAATTACTTCAGAGGAAAAGTCAGCAGTAAACAATATGATTTGGAATCACACAAGCGAAATAAGCACGGTCTTGACAAAAGGAAATGTGTGTGAAAAGCGGAAGCTTAAATGAACAAATTACCATGTCAGGAACGGATGGAAATCAACTCTGGTGGTGTGCTTATATTCAATGACGATAATTTAAAATAAAGCGATGTGCTCAGGCAAATAGGTGTTTTGCAATCAATCAATATCTAATTTACGTGAGTTAAAGGAATAATTGTAGACCTAAAACTAGTCTAATAGATTCATAATATTTATTTATTTCGCGACATGCTTGTGCTTTAAATTCACTAATAAAATGTTGAAATAATTTATTCAAAGCAATTCGGTGCATTTAATAAAACATTATATCCAGTAAGCATAACTCCATACCTAACAGTCTAAATAATAGTCTAATAGACCCATGATATATTTATGAATACAATAATACTTTAATAAAATATAGGAGCAAATGATTCTACAGGATTCACACAATTAGATACAATTAATGAAACATTTTAACCAATAAAGATAACTCCATAATAAACTAAAAATTAATCTAATAGTCCCATAACAATTTCCGGGACATTATTTCATTTTAAATGTATAAACAAAATGAAGTAGGGGAGAGTCGGGTAGCCCCGCCCACTTAAGGAGTATTGCTTATATTTCTGTATAATATTGAGTAATAATCAATATTTTTTAATGTTTCTATTGTTTTATCATCTAAATAAATAACGCAAAAAGAATAAACCAAAAAAAAGAACAGTTTAACTTAAAAAAATAGAAATTTAAAAAAGCATGTTTTTCAATTCTTTTCAAAATGTGTCGGGTAGCCCCACCCAGTAACAAAAATTATGTTTTTCGACTGTTTTTTCAGGTGTAAATGAAAATGACCAATGTATTGACAATAGAAAAACCTCATTTATCCTTTTTTCACAAAATTATTTTATTTATTACATTTTTTTATACTTCTAGTTTTTTTATACTTCTAGTCATTTAATAACAACAAATGTCATATAAATACTTGAAACTTTGAAAATAATCTTTTTTTAATGTAACAATTAATGTCCGATGGCCCATTGACTTGAAAAAAATATTCTATACATATGAAATTGACAGTGCGCGGGGGTACCCGACACTCCCCTAACAATTGATTTCTCACAATTAGTAAAATATTTTTATCCGGTACACATGGCTTCGTGCATTTAAATAGATTTTTGATACTTGTAACATACTTTTGTTTTATTTTGAGTTCCCTAGTAAAATGTTGGAAGAATTAATCTCATAAACTGTAAAAAATGTAGTTGTATAGTTGCCCCCAATTTTGGAGTTGAGGTTAACTAAATACATTTTTAAGTACAGAAATGTAGTTTTTTTACCGAAAAGTTAAGTAAAATTGACAAAATAACAATGGTATGAAATTAACAAATATATTACTGAAAAATAGTTTGTTGTTTGAATAAATTGTTTTTGTGATGAAACCAAAAATTGATTTGAATGCAAATGAAGATATGTTTTTTTCAGCGAAGAAAAAAAAATAAATGAACAAAACTATTACAGGGAAAAAGCACATAAAAAGTGTAACTACAGGTACTATTTTAAAATTTTTTATATGTAAAATTATGTATTAATGACAGGTATTATATGTAAAATTTTAATTTACCTCAACACCAAAAATAATGGCAACTATAGACCAAATTTTTTCCTGTCTACAAATAAATATATTTAATGAAACGTTTAATATAATATATAATTGGTTATATAGTTGGTTATACGTTTAATTTAAGTGTATGGAGGAAAAGAACCATATTACCCCAGAGCCCAAGTTCAAGAAAACTGAGATGGGCACAGTAGGCCTTGGCCCTCTATGGGCTGTCGCACCACTGAGTTTAGTTTAGTTTAGTAGATAATAATCTAGAAAACAGAGCGAAAATCAAAATAACTTGGTTTATATTGAAAAAGAAAGATTAAAATCAGATCAACAAGACTGAAATAAGATTTGAATCAAATTATAAAAGTCACTATATTTGTATTAACAATTAAGTTGGATTGTTGTTAGTCTCCAAGTAAAAATGATAGATAGTAATAGATAATAAAAATGTCAGAAAGAGTATTACCATCTTTTAAATTTAATACCGAAATACCGATTCAGGTAATACTTTAGGGTAGAAGCTTCCTTGCAGTAGCTCGCTTAAAATTCAATGTTATGTGTCAAATGAGTATGTTCAATGCGACAATAGAAAAACCTCATTTATCCTTTTTTCACAAAATTATTTTATTTATTACATTTTTTTATACTTCTAGTTTTTTTATACTTCTAGTCATTTAATAACAACAAATGTCATATAAATACTTGAAACTTTGAAAATAATCTTTTTTTAATGTAACAATTAATGTCCGATGGCCCATTGACTTGAAAAAAATATTCTATACATATGAAATTGACAGTGCGCGGGGGTACCCGACACTCCCCTAACAATTGATTTCTCACAATTAGTAAAATATTTTTATCCGGTACACATGGCTTCGTGCATTTAAATAGATTTTTGATACTTGTAACATACTTTTGTTTTATTTTGAGTTCCCTAGTAAAATGTTGGAAGAATTAATCTCATAAACTGTAAAAAATGTAGTTGTATAGTTGCCCCCAATTTTGGAGTTGAGGTTAACTAAATACATTTTTAAGTACAGAAATGTAGTTTTTTTACCGAAAAGTTAAGTAAAATTGACAAAATAACAATGGTATGAAATTAACAAATATATTACTGAAAAATAGTTTGTTGTTTGAATAAATTGTTTTTGTGATGAAACCAAAAATTGATTTGAATGCAAATGAAGATATGTTTTTTTCAGCGAAGAAAAAAAAATAAATGAACAAAACTATTACAGGGAAAAAGCACATAAAAAGTGTAACTACAGGTACTATTTTAAAATTTTTTATATGTAAAATTATGTATTAATGACAGGTATTATATGTAAAATTTTAATTTACCTCAACACCAAAAATAATGGCAACTATAGACCAAATTTTTTCCTGTCTACAAATAAATATATTTAATGAAACGTTTAATATAATATATAATTGGTTATATAGTTGGTTATACGTTTAATTTAAGTGTATGGAGGAAAAGAACCATATTACCCCAGAGCCCAAGTTCAAGAAAACTGAGATGGGCACAGTAGGCCTTGGCCCTCTATGGGCTGTCGCACCACTGAGTTTAGTTTAGTTTAGTAGATAATAATCTAGAAAACAGAGCGAAAATCAAAATAACTTGGTTTATATTGAAAAAGAAAGATTAAAATCAGATCAACAAGACTGAAATAAGATTTGAATCAAATTATAAAAGTCACTATATTTGTATTAACAATTAAGTTGGATTGTTGTTAGTCTCCAAGTAAAAATGATAGATAGTAATAGATAATAAAAATGTCAGAAAGAGTATTACCATCTTTTAAATTTAATACCGAAATACCGATTCAGGTAATACTTTAGGGTAGAAGCTTCCTTGCAGTAGCTCGCTTAAAATTCAATGTTATGTGTCAAATGAGTATGTTCAATGCGCAATCTATTAACAATCTCTTTTGTTTTTTTATTGCAATTTAAGTGAAGAGATGGCTTAGTTTTCTACATTATCTCGTGTATCTTTTTTTTAATACCATTAAACTTCTTGAATTAATAATTAATTTCATATGTGTTTAAATTGTTTCTTGTTTGGCATTGAATCTATTCCATCCAAAAGTATTGTGATTACAAAAATTAAAATTTATTTTGAAAGTTTTTGAAAATTAAGAGCAACGGTTACTTATTTTAATGTTTCATCAGCTGAAAGAGCATCATTGCATGCATAAGGCTAAAATACATATTAATTAACAACATTTTGACTAAACCAGCTTTATTAAATAAAAAATAGAAGCGAATGATAAAATCTCAAATGATTTCGGTGAAGAGGCGCAATACAGTGGAAGTAAGACAATATTTAGGATAGAGTTTTACTGTTAGTTCTATAAATGTTGTTTTTGGCTCTAAACTGATTTGCCTGGTGATTATACTAAGAATATAAACTGATGAAAAGATAAAATATATTCAAATGATGAAATTTAGTTGAGTTTAATGCAGAGCTTAATGGCGAAAGATCCAAAAAAAGGATAGGCTACGCCAAACAGTGCATTAATGCAACTTAATGTAAACTGCATGCTACAATTTTATTTTTATAAAATACATGAAGGTACTAAAACGGTTAATAGCGAGACGAATATATTTAAAAGTCAATAAAATCTAATAAAAGACGTAGTTACATAAAATGCATGAAATAGGTAAAACAGTGCATGGATAATAAATAAGAGGGAATAAAATCAGATTAAAACCAGCTTTATACAATATAAAATACCAATAGCTCGCAGAAATGCGAAAATGTTTGGGTGATGGATTTCACTAAACAAATCCTTCATACATAAAATAGTGCTATTGAAAAAGGTAATACGATGTTAGTTAAAACAGGGACAAATATTTAAAATGTGATGAAGCTTAAGCAACACGTTACAAGAGTCACATCTGGGAGGAGGTTCTCCAAACAACAGTTGAAGATGGGTGAGACGAGTGAGGCCGATTCTGAGACGATTAAGCTGTACATCTGCATTACGTAGACGCAATACATGTAAAGAGTCTAGTCTGGATTGATGTTAAGAAGTTTATTTTGAGTTCAGAGGTCCCAAAGCTGTTGCCAAAGGTATATGTATTTTAATGTCTGAGAATGGTACAGATATTGTTAAGGCAGTAATGATGAAATTTAAATTAAGTCTTAAGTAAGTGCTGAAGTAAAAGCAAATTAGGGAAGAATTTCTTTCGTAAGGATACCTAGTTTGATTTATTTCATTTCTACAAGTATTATATAAATGATTTATATTAACAATCTTAATTATTTTTGTGAACTATTTTTTTTATTTTACCCCATACATTTCAGATGATATATGACTTAGATAAAGTTTAATTGGGGAATAAAATAATAAAAATAATGAATATTAATTTTTCATTTTTGCTTCTCAAACTTTATGTTTACGAATTTTAAACAAAGAAGCCTGTGAACATTGATCTAATGGGGAACAACAACTTGATGTTCTCTTATTAGATAAGTGTTTAACTTATAGATGTAAAAATATACTTCTATTGCAAGTTTGGTATTTTTTTTACTACAATTGACTTAGACAAGTGATTACCTTTCAAAAGTAGCCAACTTTTTAGGTTTTTATGCATTACATTCATTTGAAATATTTCTTTAACATTGCCAAATACAGTATAGAAATTTAAACTAAATGAATGGGTGCTTGAGGGGATCTAGATGCATTGGAGAAGGATTAGGCTGTTCTTAATCTAGAAAATACGTTTTTTTACTTCAATATAATCCCTTTTGTGCTTATTTGAAATTCTTCCCCCTCCCATGAGGGATAAGGGGACAAAAATAAAAGATGTCTTCTGAAAGATGGGGCTCAAGGGCGTAATAAATAAAGAAAATAAAAAAAGGAACTCTACTGGATATGAAATACTAGAATCATAAAAGAACATACATTTTTTTGTATGTTTATACATATAAAGGCCCTTTTCTTGAAATTTTGCAAGAAAATCGCAATGATAAGATACTAAAAAGTGAAAATCACAAACAACCTCGAGCTATCTTTTTTTCTTCATTTTAAACTTAAATTTTGCGATACTGTCAAATAATAAACAAATACATAAACTTCCATTTTACCACATACTACAGCAAGTAATTTTATTTGAAAAATTATTTAGAACAACTCTAATTCCATACAGTGAAGTATTAAGAATGTATTAAACACTAGTTTAAAAATAAAATTGATAAAAAAAAATCTTAGTTAATGAAAAGTTCATACATCAAACTCATTAACCATGATATACCCATGAATAAAGAGAACTAAATTTATTAATGAAGCATGCAATAGAAGGGCATTTTCTAAAATTGTATAACTTTTTGTTAAAATGTCACGTGTCACAAAACTATTGCAATTATTAAATTATTGTTGTTGTTGCAATTATTGCTGTTGTTGTTTTTGTTCATAAATTGCAATATATTTCAGGATTTTGAATATAGTACAGGAAAATTCAAAATCAGAAAATTTCTTCATGAACTTAAAATAAAGTTAATCCGGACATTTTCTAAAGACTCTTGAATTCAGTTGTTTTCAGACTAGTTTAGAATTATTGAAACACTTAATTTTCAGATAAATGTTACTACATAAAAAAAAACTATTTTTGATGCTTCAATACCTTTTTGTCAAGTGCTTCGAAATTTTTTTCTGGAAATAAAAATTGTTTTTTTTAAGAAGAATTATGTAAGAAAAGAAGTTATATGGTGTCAAGAGGAATTTAGTAGAAATTAACTTTCGATTAGATAATTTAATTAAATTTATTTTAACAAAATACCCAACACAAATTAGTTTGCTACATGAGGATTCTGCTTTTCATGTATTTAAAAATATTATTTATAATTTAAATACAAAATGTCAACTCAAATATTTAAGATAAGTGCTATTAGAATAAAAATTTTTTTTGAATTCCTTGGATTATTTAATAATAAATCCACGATCAAATACACAACTGCATGATTAATGAATATGGCATAAATTGATTAAAATAATATATACCGACTTCATATCGATCCTACTGAACAATTTACCTATTACATATTCGAAACTTTATTGAAAATTAACAATCATTAGTTAAAGTTATTCCTCATTCAAAGTGTTACTATTTTACTTATTGCCAAACACTTAATATAGCTTCAAAGGGAACTGGAAAACAAACTTCCATCTTCTCACGCTTGCATTGTAAACAATCTACCGTTGTCATTCGTGGTTTCCAAACGTACGCCAAAATTGGCAAAAAATTTCTGAATTGCGTAAATGTGTTTAATTTTGAATTAAGCTTCTCCTTTTTGGAGTTTAAATTTAACCACATGCTTTAAATTGTGGAAAACACTCGATTCGGCATTAACTTAAAACAGATCATATTGTTTAGAGTTTTGCAACAACACATTTTTGTAGGTCTTACACCAAAGTTTTAAAAGTGTAAATAAAATTCAAATTAACCCCCCATACAGCTGAAACTAAATTTAGGTTTCAAATTTATTCATTTTAAAACATCTAGAGTTCTTGAAAAGAAAGTGTCAAAGTAGATACTTAAGAAACTCGGCGCAAAGTCAAACACTTTTTGCTTCACAGGGCTGAGAATTTAAGCCTTTATGGTGACGGCTAAGCATGTATCTTTACCAAAGCCTCTTATATAACTAATCCCAGATACCTTCTAATCTTGGATAATCCATATTATCGAATAATATTTCCTTTCTTTGTCTGTTAAATTTCTCACAACACTTTCGAAGATAAGTTAATATTCCGCATAATGCAATTCAATAAAATATTTTGGAATTCATTTTTATTGATCCGATGTGAAATTTAGCTTCGATTTATTAAGCTGTATATTTCATCGTAATTTAAAGACATGAATAGTTCGGGAAATTATAATAATTAGCCACTTCTTCAAATTTTTCGGGATTGGATTTTTAAGAGTAGTTTTGGTTGAAAAAAATTAATATTGACAATAAATATAGAATAGCAGAGTTTGTGGAAATTTATAGTTAGTTATGAGTTATTGGTGCAAGAACCAATTGTGGCTATATTGCACTTACAACTTGGATTTCATAAAATAGCTAAGTTATGGGTTAGAGCTATATTGATGCATTAAAAGGATGGCTTTCAGGTAAGCAAAACTGTTGACATAAGGCCTGTTTTCAATTAATAATGAAGAATTGCAGCTATCAAAATGGCGTTGTCTTTGAATTTTAAATTTGTGATACTGGGTTAAAATATGTTTCACTGTGTGAGGTTCCTTACAATGGGAACACTCCGTCGAGGGCTAATTTACTGGAAGATGTCTGTGAGCTATACAGATATGACCAATGCGTAATTGATTTAAAATTTCTAGTTTATGAGAATGAAAATTTAATAAGCTTGAAACTTGGTACCAATACGTGGATATAGTTTAACATAAAAATGCCACTTGAAAAAAAGTTTGTTTTTATTAAACTAAACATTCCATATCAAAAACAACTCTATCCCTTAAAAATTTTATAAATGGATTTTTATTCATAATTTTATTCGTGAAGAACATGAATGCAAATTTTTTTAGTTAAATATTAACACTACCTAAAACTTAACTAAGAAGATATTTGCTTGCGGAATTTTTAAAAACGAATAAATTATTTTATTACCGAAATAAAAAAGAGGAAAAATTCTTAAGAAAAAATTCTGAGATATAACTCAGGGATCTGCAACAGAGTAAAACCACGCACCTATAAGTGATTCTAATTGTTCTCCCTGTGAAAAATATTTTTCTACATTTTAACTTATTTCAAGTTTCCATATTTGGTTAGAAATCTGGTATGTATTAATTTTTTTCTCTTACAATCACATGTCTAGCTTACATACATTATAGTCCCATTTTCTAAATTTTTCAATTTTTGTCTCAAGTGAAAGTGGCATTTTTTAAAAAAATTTTATTACTCAAATAAATTTTAACATACAGTGTGCAAACTTAGAAAAACATAATTCAACATCTTCATAACGTTTGATCTAATGTTTGATTTTTTCTCCAAACTAGAACGTATTGTTAATGGTCCAAGATTTAAATGAAGTAGATGACATTTTTAGTTAAGAAATCTAATTCAAAAAGGAATTTTCTCCGATTTAATATACCTTTTTTGCGCCTGAATTATATTCTTGAACATCAAATTATAGAGAAGGCTGAAATCTTAAGAACATTGCACCAATAGTTTAGGCAGTAAACAGTCGAAGGATTGGATTCCTTAATGTTAATTTCGCATACCGCATAGTTCACTAAGAAATCGTATTTGTGAGTTTTTATTTCTCAAGAACTATTTATTCGATTTCAGTTCAATTTCGCAATTTTTTTCTCTTAAAATAATTAAAATTTAGTTTGTGTAGTGATTTTTATATTTTATATTTCAAAATTGTTTCAACCTTTAGTAAATTAAATAATAAAAAATAATAAATATTTATGAAAAAAAATCTTTTTGAAACCATTATTATTGGTTGAGCAAGTTTTATAATTATGCGCGTTATAAAATATTTCGAATCTCTTCATTAATTCCGGAGTATGCAAAACGATAAATATCATTAAAAAGATATATATCATGGGGGTTACCAAATTTTGACAGTTTTCTCGCTTAACTATTGGAACCATATTTTCGAGATTGCTAATATCTCAAATATTTTAAAGGTTAGAAATCCAAATTTATTGAAAAATTTCATGTATAAATCCAAATCTATTGAGAAATTGCATGTTTATACTGGGGACGTACATTCCTGTGTGTGATTTCTTAACTTATCAATAAATCATCTGCACAATTATTGTTAGACTCTTAAACCATTAAAATTGAATCCTAGTAAGTGAAAATCCAATAATTAAATCAAAACTTATTAAAATGATCGCTTCCTTTTATTTATCCCTCTGCATGAAAATTAACTCCATAAGTAATTTTCATAAACCTTAATCTTTTAAATAAGTTTAAAATTTTGTTAATTTATTTTATGGAATCCTTTTGAAATACTAAGAGAAAAGGATATTACATGCAACGTACTAACTTTTTAGTGAAAATTATTATTCTTTTCGATACTCCCTTGAGATTTGTTCCAAGACAATCACTGACATTCTCTCAGTGGCTGTTGCTTCTCACAAAAATTCTTTTAGATTTTTCAGACCACAAGTAAAATGAAGTCAAGAATGACTTGCAGGAATACAAAAAGGGAGAAAATGTTTTATTTATGAACCCATCCAAAGTGATTCCCCTAGACTTGGAATGCTATTTCTTAGTTTTGAGTCGGTGGCCATTTGGCTAGCTGCCCATTGGTGAAATGCGATGATATTTTGAGCTAATATCTTACGAGAGTAAGAAAAATACTGTATACAGCGTTTACGGAATATGGGTCAGATGCTTTTTATTAGCTGGGTCATATTTTAACTCAATTTTGTTTCTTGATTGTCAGAAACTGTTTTAAATTGGAAATTGTTTTCTTTCTGCAAAAGAGTTATGGAGAGTCCGCTGCTCATTTCAAGCGTATGTAAAATATCTAATTTTGGAAAATATTTCTCGGAAAATACTGAATCATTTTTCGAAACCATTTTTTCTCTGTTCGAATCATTGTTTCTTTTTTGAACAGGGTGGAAAAGGGATTTATAAATTTTCAAAAATTGGACTTTTTGAAATTGAAATTTTGAGAAACTGTACATAAAACGGGAACTGTATATAAAAGAAATATGAATGATAAATTTTGTAATCAACCATGTTAAACATTAGAAAAATCGTGACAAAATTATTAAAATTTACTCTGAATATTTTAAGAAAAATTGTGTATGATCTGGTGTTTGAAATCTGACATCTTCACATTACACTCGCTTAAACATCTCTCATAAGCACTTAGTGTACATTGAACACTCATGAGCACTTGGAATTGATTTTCATACTTAAATCAATAAACAAATATGCTGTGCTGTGTTCTGTATCAAACTTACTCTAGCGATTATCCTTACAAACTCATGTCAGTAATAAACAATAGAGGAGATGAAAATAGTATAAGTAGTAAATGTATATAATCCCGAAAATAGTGGATATGAAATTTGAATTCGATAGTGGTAACTGATATTAAGAAGTTTTTAGCTTCTTTACAACAAAATTAATACCAGTTATTAATTTATTTCAGATGCATATGAGCCCTAATTAATTTTTTAAATGCAAATAAGCACAACTTTTTTCAAACTTAAAAATATTTAGAATTATTATTTGAAAATAAGTTTTCTGTCTCCTATTAGTGTTATAATTTAAATTATCTCTAATAATTAAATTATTGTGAAATTAAATTATCGTTACCAACATGTATGAATTGCTATTATCAATACCAGCCGTTTAAAAAAATTTTAAAATTGCTTCTAAAGCATTTTTATTTTTAATAAAATGAGTGACTGATATAAGTACAATATTTTTTTTTTCAATTATAAAGAAAGGCAATTAAATTATAGCTTATTCAGAGTGCTACGAATAGCTTTCATTTATCTAAAAATCAATACGCACCTTTCTTCCTAACTTCTTGAAGTTTCTTCTTATCTAAAGCAACACGCTCTTCCAAATATTTTTAATTAAATACTTGATTTAGCCATAAAAACTTGATTTTATATTACACGAATTTTTATTGTAATAAAATATTTTCTGAGTCCTCAATTTTCATGAACTCGTTATAATACTCTTTTCCCTGTAAGACAAGAAATATTCTAATAAGCAAAAAATATTAATAATTGCATTGTACCATTTGAATTCCAATTTCAAAATTTCATCAATCAAAACAAAATTTTAATATGCTGCAGAATATAAAGAAGTTTTTTATTGCTTTACATAATGATATCTAGGTCGGTTTCATCACAATGCAATTACTTCCCAAGCAAGGATGGAAAAAAAACTATGGCTTTTGTTTAAAATAATTTCAGTTCTTGTTGTTTTATTAAAAAAAATGGTGTGAGGAACATAATTTGAAGTGAACTGTAAATAGTTTGTATATAAGTTAGTTATTGATTTTTTTTATTTCTATTTATCAAAAGTTTTCATCAAAAAATTTTTATAAAGCATAATTGAAGGTTATGATTTATTTTTCTTTTCAATATCTCATTTTTAGAAAATTAACTCAGCGTTGAACCATAACATATGTTAAACCATAGATACAGTGAATTAGCATGATATTATTCCGTGGCCCATACTATAGTGCAAATTTTCTGTAACATTGAAAATGATAAATTAAACCACGTTTTCACGCTGTTGAACCATCGCATCATCACGTTTCAGATGGTTAAATGTGAACCATGATATGGTTTCAAAACACATAAGAGTTTCCAAAAGTTCAAGCAGTGTAAACACCTGAATTTTTCGATTTTGCAAATTGCCTGTTAATTGGTAGAGGAATCATTTTAATTTATGTCAAGATATAGTCCGAAAAATAATTTTCATGCGTAATTAAAGAAATGATTCATTAAAGAGAACACAGTTTAAACTAAGATCAAACTATCATTATGAGTTATTTTTAAGCAAGCGTTGCTTTGCCAATGTTATTTTTTTAAATCAGTTTTTTTCCAACTAAATAAAATAGTTTCAAAAAATAATTATGGAGGTGCCTGTATACTTTCATTTGTTAATTATGATTTAGTCGTCGAATTTCCTAATTTCTCATAAAATAAAAAAACATGTAAAATTTATTTATTGTTCTATGCAATTAGTTAAAATTCGTTAATATTTAAATTCGAATAGTTTTATTGCTTATAGTTCCAGAGTTTTCATTATTTAATATTTTACAGCCATTTTGTTTTTTAAATTTAGGGCATTTTGGTAAATGCGTTTTAATAATTCCATCGTTATTACCCTTTCAAAAAAAAATTATTACTTCTTTTTAAATGTAAATATTATGTCAAATGCACACATTCTATTTTTAAACCTATTGACAAAAAAAAATAAAAAATAAATAATAATACATTTTTAAAATTGCATCTCGACAAGAAGCAAGTCTATCAAGTGTTACTTTAAACCAAGTTTTGCACCAGAAAAGATTATTGATTGAAGACTGGTGGTTCCTCAGGGTTGTATATTTCATATTTACGTAAAACTTTTTGAGAAACCATTTGCATTGCATCGAAACATACGAGGTGTATTTTTTTTCGAGGTCTAATGTGTCGTGAAATTAAAACCTCAGTGAAAATCCGATAAGGTTCGATCAGATATGTTCAGTCTGAATTCTCAGTTCTGCGCTTGGCTACGTCAATGGAGCCTCCCGTTAAGCGTGAAGTATTTGCTGTAAATCGATTTCTTTATACTAATGGTTGCAAAGCAGTCGATATTTATCGAAAAGTGAGTTTTGGGTACGATGAAACATTCTGTGCGACAGCAAAGAGAGGTCGGTACTGGAATAGGAACTTTGAACTTTTATTGACGTACGTTGCAGACGGTCAAGATAAGTTAGTGAGAATCAACGGATTATAAAGTGAATCAGGCAGTTTGAGATAGTCGTCGGTTTGAAACTTTTAAGTTGAGTTCCTGATTTCCCGATTTTCAACTCTTTACTCAGATGAAGTTCTGGTTAGGAGATGATAACTATAAAGAAATATAAACTTTTATAGCAAATTAAAAATACCAGCATTTCGATGTAGTGACAAAATGTTTTTGTGGAAGGTTCATTTTTCCAACTATTTAAATACGCAAAATTATATGAAAAAGGACAAAATAGTA
The DNA here is from genome assembly GCF_982258835.1 of Parasteatoda tepidariorum. Lineage (NCBI taxonomy): Eukaryota > Metazoa > Arthropoda > Arachnida > Araneae > Theridiidae > Parasteatoda > Parasteatoda tepidariorum. Next base: position 42,907,123 of record NC_141762.1, on the reverse strand, counting down.
GGCGTTTTCATTTATGTCTGATATCAATGCCGAAAAGGAAAAAACGAATTTCATTTCACCTGATTATCTTCTTTATAACTTAAGACCTTATATTAATAAAATATGGGTGACGCTGCCCCTCCGCCGTGACTTCGCCACAGGTGCCCCCTGGGTAACGAGAAAAGAGTAGCAGTTCTGGTGGCCAATGGGACAATCCCCAAGCGCCCGCCATTAAAAAAATATTAATAAAATAAATATATTTGGACTTAATCTGGTCACATTATCTTCCTCGTTACAGAAGATAAAAATATTTTCCTACTTTAAGAAATTCCGACTCTACTTCAAATAAATTTGCCTTTTTGTAGCATTTTGTTCTGTTACGTCCCAAAACCTAATCCTTGAAACTGACATGACCTCTTGTTTCACAATTCACATTCAGTGTTATCAATGACGTCAAAAACTATAGTACACTGCTACACTCCAGTCTTTCTTACAAATATTTTAACATTCAATGTGTGTAGGTATAACGGCATATGACTACAAATACATCTGCTTTTGAGGATTGTCGATTACTGTGTTTATATCCATGCTTTTGAAGTTGTGCTAGTGTGTCTTTTTTATAAATTTGTATCGAACGTGCTTATGAAGTTGAATTCTTGGTACCCATTTGAATGACAACTTCTTAAACCCTTTCAGCTTTTAAAAACGCTTTGTTTTACAAAAATTTGTAGTAGAAAAGGGCAATTCGTCATCATAAAAATATACTGCACTTTTGACTCAAAAAATTTTTCAATCTGAGCATTTTCAATTTTAGCACAAAAATAAGCTGATAAATACAGTTACAGTACAGCTGATAATTACGGTACATTTTCTTACTATAATATTACCTATATGCAACAAAACCGTTTCCAAATTTTCTAAACAATCTCTTATCTTTAAACACTGTTCTATTTCAAAATTCAAGAAATTATCGTAAAATTTATTAACATTAACTGCATTCTGTTGCTCTTTTACTTCGACCCCTTCAACAAGTGATTAATTCCTTCTTCAAAGAGGAAGGATCTCTAATAATCCTTTGGTCCTATTGATTTCCTTTAAAAAAAAAGAAAATTTTCTATGCCTAAGAGAAACTTCTTGAACACCATTCCTGACAAAATGATTAATACTTTATAGATAAGAGGGGTTATTAATCACCGCATTTCCTAAAGTAGAAATCTGTTTTATGCTTAGAACTCCTAATCCTCTCAAGAATGATTTTAAAATGATTTTCATTGCTATTCTAATTTAAAAAGGTTTATAAAGTCAAGCTCTTTTTCGTAAAATATTTTTCTGCGATTTAAAGAGAATAAAGATAAAGAATATTTTTTTTAATCTGGATATTGTTGACTGAAAATTGTTCGTCAGTTTGTTGAACTCTAATTGAAAATATAGTTTTATTTGAGTGCAGATTACCGAAACCTGATGCTATGCTTTTGGCTGTTTCGCATATACCTATGAGGCCGACTATATGCGTAAGGGTCAGGAAACTTGCCTTGCATGAAAGGTTCTGAGTTCAAATCCCGGGCAAGGCATGGATGTTCCTTCCTTCTCAGCACTATCTGTCCTCACTGTGGGAGAAACGCTGGCCCACCTAATGTGGTTCCCCTGAAAGAGTGGCCAACAAATCTGCTCCTCAGATGCTTGCATGATGAAGGTCATTCTCAAGGTGAGCGTTGGAAAAAAAATGCCCATGAAAGTGGAATTAACTAGTAAAATGTGCAAAATTTGAGTATAACATCATTAGGAGAGCTCATATTAAGGGAGTCCCGCAGTGGACTGATCGTTAAGACACGGTTCCCAGAAGATCACCGAAGTCAAGCATCACTGACTCCGGTCAGTGTGCGGGTGGGTGACCACTTGGATCAGTCTGCGTAGGGACCAAGGGTGTGCGGTATTGATCCTCTTTAAACTGTTCTACCGTAAAGTGCTCGACTTCGCGTGCAGTTCGTCGGGCTACCGAAGCGGGAGTGCCATCCCCTCTGCAGAGGATCAAAATTGTGATGGCATATCTTCGGATCATCCTCAGGGATGTTTCCCAGACCGTCGCCAATAGCCCATTGTGCTGCTCTAGTGCGACATAAATGAACAAATCAATCAGTCATATTAAGGGAAACATTTTTGAACTTGAAGATGTGTGACGGCTGCAAAAAATTGAAATACGCTTTATTCTGAACAACCAGATCTCTGCAGTGTTCTCAAAAACCTCAAAATAGAAACTAATAAAAAATAAATAAGAAACCGTATCGGAGAAAGTATTTACTCTTCTTTCAGTTAGAAAAAATCATTAAGATAATTTGATTCTAAGTCATCTTAGTTTTTCTGATAATGCTTATATCCTTTCGGTTACCACTAGTACACTAGAAATATGACCAATTTTTTAAAACCAGTTTTTAAGCAAAAATTAAGAAGAATTTTCAGAAAACGTAACGTATGAATCGTATGATCAATGCTTATTCCTCAAACAAAAGTAATTCAAAGAAGCTGAAATATGTAGAAGTGAGGGCAGAAAGGTTACCTTTATTTGAGTGAATTTTGATGACAATATAATGAGCTAAATTAATAGACGAATTAAAATCTGAAGTTCTTTTGATAAAAGTAGCACATTAAAGATTAATGTACTTTTCTCTCGATAGAAAAAATTAATATATAAAACGAATTACGCAAAAGCACTGAAAATAGAGTAAAATTAGTTAACACAACAGAAAAGAATTTTCCCACGAGCTCAAGAAAATTAAACGTTCAAAGGAAAGTAGGGTTGGAGTTAAAATTGAAAAACCAATAATTTCTGAACTTACAATATCCTTAATCAGTATCTCCATAACACCAAATGATTAAGAAAACAAATACAAACCATGTGGTATTTAAGAAAGTAAATAAACCTAAGTTATGAACTAGGAAACACGAGCAAAGCAGCAGAGCCTTCATAATATGTTAGTTTCGAGTTATTCTCGCAGATACTGTTTATATATATATATATATATATATATATATATATATATATATATATATATTTATATATATATATATATATATATATATATATATATATATATATATATATATATATATATAATACAGGGTGTCTCAGTTAAACGTTTTAGAACTCCTAAGAGGGGTGGGGTGCATCCTGACGACTCGAAATCATATAGCAATGTGGGATCGGAATTGCTTTCCTGAAGCAGTGATGTACACAGAAGCACCATAAAGAAAAGAGACCGTAAGTGAAAAATCGGTTTAATAATACATTGAAAAAAGCATAAGGTACATAGGTCAAAGCAAGTGTTTGAAGTTTCTGGCACCGGTTACAATGCACACCTCACACCTCCGGCGCATGGGCATCCGAACATTCTGCAATACTCCAGGCCTTGGCCAAAGAATACCTAAGGAGGCCTTTTCATTTCAATTCCAACCTTCAGTAAGGATAGGTTCGAATAGGGACGAAAAATATTGCACCTCCAAAACCCGTTTCACTGTCTCCCCTACATTTTTTGTGGGGGTGCGTGTGTTAAGTAACCCGAAACTAATCACTGTCACAGAAGGGGAATTGCAACCTGCGGGGGTCAACTAGCTTTCAAAAGATATCAGAAGAAACTCACTCTTCATCTTATATTATGCTTTTTCTCTTTCTAAGATAAACTTAAAAAATATTTTTTTTAACTCTAAAACGACTTTATTTATTTTCAAAATAGTTTTATCATTTTATTTAACATGCACTTTTTCTAATTATATCTTGAATTGTTTATTATTTTGATTTGATTATTTAGAGAACTAATAATGACCAGAGTATTTAAATTTATAAAATTTTACTATGTAGTCATATGAAAGTAATTCATATAAAGTAACTACATTAAAAATAAATTTACATTTTCTCTATAGATCAAATAAAGTTTGTTAATTTTTTTAAAATTGATTTGCTAATTTTTAAAACTTTTTATATTAAAGTAAAACCTTGAGTTCAAGATTATATTTTTTTATTACGTATTTAATTTTCTTCCTTCAATTACAATTCAAATACAAATATTTTTCACAATCTTTTTTTAATTTTAATTAATTTTTTTAAAGATTGTTACACCGTTTTGAAACTAATTAAATTCTACCACTTTAAAAAACTATGTTAACATTTAATCCATTGTTTAAGCAAATATGGTTGCTTACTATGTAAATTTGATTTAGACCTAAATATTTGAATTTCGCAATTTGAATGAACTAAATTAACCTTCACTAAAAACTCATTTCATTTTAATTATTATTTTTGCTAACTACAATTATTATTGTATAAATAACTTCGAACTAGAATTATGATTCGATCTTAAAAAATAAACACCGGGGTTATTTGTTATTTGTCGCAAACAAATTGAAACATCAAAATTGAAAATTATTCGATTTAATTATCACAAAATTTTAAATCATATTAAGACAGATCTAAATTCCGATTATATCACTTAACTTATTCAAATAATTTAGCTCGGATACATTTAAAACTTCACCCACAAACTCATATTCATCATTTTTACTTACATTATTTCTACTCAGTTATAGTTACTTTAAAAACTTATCGCCAAAGATATTATTTAACAATAATACAAAAGAAATTCCTTATTGATCTAAAGCAGTTATTTAGTATAAATTTATTAAACTGCATATTTTGAAAGAGCAGTTTTATATGAAGTTTATTTTAAAGGAATAAAGGAAAACATAACTTATTAAAAAGCGAAAATATTTTATTTATCAGCTTTTGCTTGTTAAAAGGTATTTATATTTTATCAAATAATTTTTATCAAGTAATATCTTGTGATTACTTTATATAATAAAGGAACTTTATTTTTAATTTTAAGCCTTTAACTTAAAATTATTATAACCCTAATAACAAAGAATGATGGTAAAAGTGGGTAATGAACGCATTTTATTTGTAAATGTCGTAAATAAAAGGACAAATAAATAACTTACAAAAGTATAACTTATTTCTAAGAAATTCCTTAAGAACTATCTTTGAATAAATTATAACATTTTCGACTAATAAGCTGAAGTGACAGTTTAAATTTATTTTTCTAATAGATCATTTCGATGGAATCATTAAAAACAACAAAATAAAACAATTCTATGTTATTTTACATTTTAGTACATAGATTTGTGAGACTGCTCACTGTAATTAATATAAAGATTTATCAAAATAATCGAAATTAATTTATAAAAAAGTACGATAACGAAATTTTTGAAAGAAAAGGCATTTATTGGTTTTCATTAAAACTTACAACATAACAACAGATTGAGACAAGTTTACTTTACAAAATTTTATTAAATACAAAAATACAGAAAATTATGGTTATCTGGGAGATATATTCATATAGATGGCATGCTGGCTAACCCTGGGAGGTTTTCGTGTTTTTCCTCTTTATGTAATGCTAATGGCGGTTAGTTTTCTTATATTTTAATTAACTATAATTACACTAATTAAAGTTTGCAGTATAGAAATTTCTACTAAAACTCTTCTCCATGAATGGCAAAAGAGGGTCAGGGAAGAGAAATTAAAATAACACATTGATTGCATACTTTGTTCTAGCAAAAAATTATGAATAAAAATTACATTATACACTTTTAATATGAATTCGAAAAATTTCTCATTATTAAATACATAAGATATTACATAATTACTACTCTTAATATATATTTTTAGAATATTGCGAAAAAAAGTTTTAAAAAGTGTATTAATTAGGAATTACAGATTAGGGAATCAACTAAGGAATCAGGTCTGAAAACATCAAAACCAGTTTGACTGTCTGAAGTAACAAAGAGTAACCTAACTCTAAGTATTACAGCTTATTTTCATTTTTTAATTTATCGTGATGAAATTTCGTGGTGTTTATAATAATCACATTTCTCATTCTTTCTATTTCATCCGGCAATCAAACTGGTTTCAATATTTTCAGTGTTGCGTTCCTAAGCATCGATTCATTATATTTTGATACCGTTTGTATTTTTCTCTCGTGAATATTAATTATGACCACTAATGTTCTTTTACTTCCTTTTTTTTTAAAGAATTTTACAATACATGCGTGTATTTTCATATTTTTCTTCATTTGCTGATTAAAATGAAAATTTCATAATACTTTAGTGTCCTTGTGTATTTACATTAAAGCCCTAAAAACAGGGTTAAGTGCTTGTTCATGTTTGGATGATGCGTGGTCTTGTGTACTAGCTATTTTTTTTTTTCCTTACCGTGAAAAAACATACTATCCCAGCTATTGGAGTAATTAAAACTATTTACGGAAAAAAAATTGGAACCTTTTAAATTTTTTTAATGTAAATGTTTTATTTAAACCTACAAATGAGTGTACGATATATTTTTAAAAAAAAAAAAAGGAAAACGGCGGTTTTGTGATGCTTCATAGTATATTGGAAGATCTTTACGTCATTTATTCGATTTTAATTAATCTCACTTTATTCAGCAGCTAATTTTTTTTATTCTGAAACATCTTTAAAAAAGAAGAAACAAAGTTTAAAAAAAGGGGAATAATGTATTTAAAAAACAAATTCCATTCTCAAAATGAATAAAAAAAAGAAAATTATTACTACTAAATAAATAAAATGTATATAGAATGAACGAATTATCAGCAAATATAATTTTCATAATAAATTACAAGCTTATAACTAAAAAGAAAGCTATCGGTTTTTAAAGCGTTCCCCATATCAGTTCTTCAGAAGGACAGAGAGAGAAAAAGATTTTCAAAGGGGAGCAAGACCTCCCACCGAGAAGATTAGTGAACTTGGGGGTGGAAGTTGCCTTCCTCCCTTACTCAAAGGTGGAAAGTGACTTGTGTTTCAAAGGCAATATTACAAAAAGTAATAAAGATAAAAAAAATTAACCTACATTTTCGTGGATAGGAAAGATTGAAAAAATTATTAGTATTTTTTTTTAATTGATCACTCCGATTCTTGAACAAGAAAAATCGATTCAAAGTACGACAAGCCCGCCATAGACTTTACATGTTAAAAGCAGAATTGAGGAGTCTGCTTGGTGCAACACTTTTCTCCCGGCAACCACGATTCATGACCCTGATTTTCTGCTCTTTTGAGCGCGCCCCGTGTTCTTTGTTCGCCAAGCTCCAGGCATATCTCGAATTTCTCCGGCAGCTACTGCGATTCTTGCAACCAGCTCCTCAGCATTGTCAACAGGGGTGTCATGAACCAGTGTTTTCATATGACCCCTGAAATAAAAATCAAGACATGATAGGTCGGGTGATCGAGGAGGCCAACGCACTGGAAAGCTCAAAACTTTCGTACAACGCCATCTACCGCGTCTGGAAAGCATTTCCGACCCCGCATTGCTATATGATTTCGAGTAGTCAGGATGCACCCCACCCCTCTTAGGAGTTCTAAAACGTTTAACTGAGACACCCTGTATATATATATATATATATATATATATATATATATATATATCATAGCCGTTGGGCCGATCAAGGAAATAATGCAAGCAAGCAAGCGAGTAAAAGGACAGAACAGTCCTTATTCAATATTACTTGCAAAAAAAAAAAAAAAAAAAAAAAAAAATAACTAAAGAGAAAATGACGTGTAACGCAATATACGTGTGGATTTAAAAGAGAAAATCCTACAAGTAATCACTATCACGTGTCTTTACAAGGATAAATATAACAATTATAATAAGGTAGAGTATATTATGAGAGAAATTTCTCACGGGATTTAATATTTCTTTAATGAAAAAACTTATAATGTTATTTAACGCATTCTTTATTCTAAAATTAGAGTTGAAATGCGAGATCTGAATTACTAAGTTTGAGAAGGGGTTACGTTTTTAATAGTGAATTAAAAACAGAAATTGGGAAAATAAATAACAATTAATTAAATTCCGACAAATGAAGTTTTATTAAAGCTTTTTAAATGTTATTCATTTTCCTTTTTTTCCTCAATTTCGAATAATTAAAGTTTTTTTCTTACTAAATATCAACAATATATTTAAATACAACAATATATTGCTTACAAATGCGTATTCATTAGAGGGAAATCTCGTTTGCCAAACTGATATTTCCGCTAGATTGATTGAAACAAAGGACTATTTTAACTTGCTATTGTAGGCTTAGCCGATAAGTATCATTTTTTTGTTTATGGCTGGCCTGTTCACCGGAATGGGAAGACATTTATTTCTCTTTACACGTTCTTTTTATCCTTGTGTTCCGTGCAATGTCATCTAGATAACGATATCAGGATCGATTGCTTTGTTTTCAATTTTCTTCTTCATGTTCTGCCTTTTAAGTCAGATATGCCTATTTTTAGAATTTCTGGGGAAATGAATCCATGATTATTTTAGCAGGTGTTTATTTACTATACAAAATGGATAAAAGCTACGTTCCATTTTTTATTTATTTGTTGTAAAACGATTAAAAAATTCATGCAATATTATCAATATTTTTTTAAAAATAAAATAAAATCAGCATTAATATTTTTTTTTAAAAAATACCCCGCACTTAATAAGCATTGCAAAAAACTCAATTATGTGCAGAAAAAAAAACTTGTTTTAAGAGAAAAGGCAATTTAATAATAATATACATTCATTTAAAAAATATTGCCTATATTTAAAAACGAACTGAGAAACTTCTGCAGAATAAAATTATCTATTTAGTTTCATTAATTAAAGCCTACAACCATATAGCAATGTCCTAATACTTGATCCCTTATTACTTTACTTTTAACTTGATCCATTATTACCCTATTCTTTATTATATTCTTTATTATATTTTAATACCTTAAACTTTACATTTTATAGGAATAAGACTTTCATATAGTTCAAATTAAAGAGAAATTTTTTAAAAAAAGAAAGTTGCAAATGGAATTTTAACTGTACACTTATGGTATTTTATTTACTTATTATTATTGTGAAAAAAATTAAACGTGTTTGAGAATAGTCAGCGTATTGAGTAGATAAACTTGTAAGATTATCTAATACCTATACTATCGATACTATTATCTAATTTCTATTCTGACATAAACTAATAAGTTTGTCAATTGTATTAAAAATAACAAATATGTACGAATGCACAATATTCCATAACTAGTAGCATCTTGGATAAAAGGAAGAAATTGGATGGAATTTTGGATGTAATAGAATGAATTTGAAATAATTATAAATTCTGAAAATAATAATTGAAATAAATGAGTGGCCCATAGATCATTTTGCCCATATTAATAATAATAATAATAATAATAATAATTAAAATAACTTAATATCATAACATTGACTGTAAGTTTTTTTTAAATATCTATTAAATAGATTCATCCTAATTAGTTTTATCACTTTTTTGAAAAAATTCCAATTTTAAATTACTTTTATTATTATTTTTTTGAAACTTATAATTTTTCAGAAATATAGTATATTCCTATGGTAAATTTAAAATTAAAACTTTTCACGCACTATTTTCTTAGTAAAATTATAATTTTCATATTAATTCTGCACAATCGTCTAATAACATATCTTTAAAATATAATTTGCACACTTCTAGCGGAAATATTGCTCTTCGAGTTACAAACTAAGCTAACAGAAAATCGTAAGAAAAATATAAGTAGAAATACAAAGTAAATAAATAAATAAAATAACCTTCAAGCACAAATGTTAATAAAAATAATAATAATTCATAAAAACGCCTTTTATTCCATAACAAATCAAGCATACTCTTTATCTTTGGCCAAGCTCTTTATACGCCAAGTTTTAAAGCAATGTCTTTCAAAAGCAGAAAAAAAGAAAGAAATTCTAATTTTCTGAGAGAGAATTTTATATTGTTTTTTTTTTCCTTTAAAGCAATTTGCAGCCAAACTTACGTTTTTTCTTCTTTTACTGAACATATCAACCTGTATTTTCGCAGCACGTTGAATAAAAATTAACTTTTTGTGCTTTTTTTTTCAATTTCAAATTATGACTTTCTATTATCAGCTTTTCAAAAAACATAATGGAACTTTCATCTTATTTACTTTTATCTCAGCTATTCGGAGTGGAAGAGAATTATTTCTCACGGGGCAAACATATTAAATAATACTGGCTGCTCATATTAACTCCATTGCATTGATTTTATGTTCTATAAATTGAACAATGGGAAAATTGCGTATTTAAATATTAGGTGAATAATATGGTGGTGAAGATACTATATACTTCTCCACTGTCTATGTTTGTTTTAATAAAAGTTACGGCGTTGAACATTTGTTTACAGTTTTTTATCATTAGTGTATTTCACTATATTTATTTAACATTAAGAATTTTTAGATGTGTCAGAATTTTAGAAATTAATTAGAAGCTAATTAACTTCAAAATTAATTAGCTTCAGCTAAGTGGCATTTAACTCTCATGCAACACATTGGAGACCTAAATAGCTAGTTTCCAAATTTTGAATCTTTTATTTCATCAGTTAAAAATACTTTCTATGCATTTGCAATTTTAAATTTATGCTCATGATTTCTTTATAACCGGCGTTGAACGGATGACCCAATTCTAAGTTCATGACTCTTTTTTCAACTTCGGTGTCTTGAAATTTTGAACCCAGCCTAGAAGACTAGGAAACTCCCTAGACACGGAACCCGACCATACGGGCACAAAATAGTCGAACGTATGAGATGCGACGCCGACTGAGAAGGGTTAATATTCTCACTACTACGCGTTAGTTTGATTTACAATCTTTTTTTTCTTTTTTTTTTAAATGGCGGGCACTTGGGGGTTGTCTCACTGGCCACAGAAATGCCAGAACTCTCTTCTCGTAACCCAGTGGGCACCTGTGGCAAAAGCCACGGCGGCGGAGCAGCGTCGCCCACGCCACACACACAGCCACAAACCCGTTTATAGGGCGGGTCACATTCGCACAATCACACACAAAGGAGAAAGGACATAGAACACAGAGAGAGAAAGAGACATCCATGCCCTGAGCAGGATTCGAGCCCGCGACCAGCGGCTCCGCAGTCAGGCACGCTAAACACTCGGCCACCAGGTCGGCTGATTTAGAATCTCATTCTATTTCAAGAACTAGTGTGTGCACTCCATTTAATTACTGTTTCTCACTTTATATCGCCTCATAAAAATATATTTACTTATTATTATTTTTATTACGTGTATCATATTACGACTATTGAATTTTAATCTAAGTAATTATGAATATTAGAGTTACTAAGTAACAAATATCGTGGTTGGGGGCAGCTACTTCTCACGAGGAAGAGTAACAGCACGAGGAAGAGTGTTTCACAACATTGGTAACTATATCCTTGAGATTTGGAATAATGGAACACCACTTTGTTGAAAAGTAGTTGCCACTATTTTAGTGTTCAGATACACTTATATATTTTTACAGTGCAGTAACATGACTGTTTGCTATCTCCACAATATGCAAAATTAATAAAGTTATTATAAAGCAGTTTACAAAAAAATATTTGAATATGTTTTACAATTACACAGCATTGACATAACTTATTTCATAATTCAACAGACATGTTCTGAAAAAAACTAAATTTCCTGCATTGTTTCTAAATGCATTTGTGTATTAAGTATTTCGCAAAACAGAAACGCCTCCATTAAAAGCCCATTAAGTGTTTTCTTTGGAATCAAACCAATCCGGAAAAATAACTGTTTATCTGTATCATGTTTCACAGGACAACGAAAAATGTAGGTCATTTAAGAGAATCTGGCCGGAATCAAATCTGGAATCATGCCCAAAAATGTCAAACGCATAGTGCCGATTCAACCCTTGGCCTTTTGTGTTCATCCACAAAAGGGGGTGTGGGTTTGTGTCATCGCGAGTAGAAAAATACTAAATATTATAAATTAGGATGTTGACACATCAAGATATTCTGCGATGTAATGACTTTTTTTCTTCTCTTGGACACTTCTTGCGATAAAATATGTCATGCTTTTCTGCATGGTAAGTTACGGAAGCGTAGATTTTTTCCCGAATTTTTTCGCAATTTCTCGAAAAAGGCGCCAAACCTTTTATTAATTTGTAGCGTATTTTATTTCTCTTTATTAAACTTTTCCAAAAGAATACTAAATTCCTTCAAAATATAATAAATTTTGCAATAAAAGTTAAAATATCGTTTTAATTTCAGTATCAAATTTTAAGACTATTCTTTTGCAAATTCTTATCAATTAATTTTAATCAATTGATTAAATCAAATAATTAATTTATCAATTAATTAATTTATCACTTAATTAATTTTAATCAATTAGTTTTAAATCAAATTTTAAGACTATTTTTTTTCTTCAATCAAAACGATGTTATTTGAGAGCTCTGTTATTCTTTATTTTATTTTTTGTTATGCAAGATTATCATAATCGTGGTAGCATAAGCAAACTACACCACCAAATTAATATTCCTATGGTTATTTGAAACTATCGTGTTTATTTTCGTTACTCTTTTAAAACGTGTTTTTATAACACTAAGTAATTCAAAATTTACGGTAATTGAAATAAAAAAATCAGTTTTGTACTGAAAAACAGTATTAAAGGAAGAAGGAATGGAACTATTTCGTTATGAGATGCCGTAAAAAATTGCAATACTATTGTTGATACCGATGATGCATAATTTTGGTAATGAGTATCACATCATGCTAATTAGTGCAGTTTTAATACACCCCAAATATATTCTCATATAGGGACAACGCATTTTAGAGTAAATTTGATGTAGATTACAGCTGCACCAATACTGTACAATTTTATTATAAGTTTATTTTAAAAATAGATACGAGCAGGAGAAAGTAGTTTGATTGTGATAAATTTTAAATGTCATGAGTTATCCTGAACAACAACGTTATTCCAGATGACACTGAATGCAGTTAGTCGTAATTTTGATAGGATGAGCTACTAAAAATGGGTTTCATTTAATCTAATACTTTAAAGCTACCAAGAAGGGTAACAAATAATATATACATAAAATAAAATTTTAAAAATGCATATGTCTGCCTGTGTGTATATATCGAATTGCGGATGTTGTAAGCTAAAAAAAAACACGAGATTAAAAATGATTCTAAATGAGTAAAATTATAAACGAATTACGAATCCTGATTTTTGATTATCATAATTATATTTTAAATTTAGAGACATTTAAAAATGAAATTTTCTCATTGACTTAGTGGAAACCAGTGCTTTAAAATTAGCTATGGACGATTCAATTTTTTCAAATATTTCAAAGATAACTTAATAGCTTCTAGATCTAAAAAAAAGCTGTTTATTGCGCTTCCTATTATACTTACTTACATTTTATTTGTTATGCCAGATTATCTGAATGATCAACGTGATTGTGGTAACACAAGCAAACTGCATCAACAAATTAAAATTTCTAACTTTATTTGAAACCAGGTATTTACTTTGCTTTCAGTTACGTTTTTAAATCATAATTTTACAAAACTAAATAATTTGAAATCGACGGCAATTGAAATAAAAACGAAAGTTTTGCACTCGAAGACAAAATTGTTAGAAAAATGGAACTAATTCACTGAAGGATATTTAATTTTGGCAATTACTAATTAAAGTACAATAATAAGTTATGTACTAAAATTTAAAATGAATAGAAAAAAGATACTCAGTTCATTTAAGAGAGAGAGTAAAAAATTAGCAAATTATTATTGATCTCAGATGCTTAAATAATTTTGTATATTAATACTAAATGACATAAAAATATGCTATGAGCTAAAAAGAAAAAGTAATTTGGAAATTGTACTTAGTCGTTACTTGATACGGTAAAAAGCAAGGGGTGCCGTCGACTCTGGCACCAATGTTGCTAAATTTTGGTCATGGGCGCTATTGGCATTATGGTAATAAGTTAAATTTTGATGAATATCAAATATACTCTTATATAGGTAAGATGTATTTTAGAGTAATTTTGATGACGATTACTCCAAAAAAAATACTGAATATTTTTATGATAGATTTATTATAGATAGATATGTACAGAGTAGAGTAGCTTGACTGTAACAAATTTTTAATGTTATGAGTCGTCTTGAGCAACAGCATTATGCTAGATAATACAGAATAGAGTTCGCCTTTAGTTTGATTCGATGAACTACTAAAAATCATCTTTGCTTAATCTGCAATGTAAAGCAATTGTGAAAGTTAACAAATAGTAATAAATAAATAAACATTGGAATCATTTTAAGTTTATTATTTGTGTCGGTATTTGTCTGAAAAATTTGTGCACGATTTTGTAGTGTTGTTCAGTTCAGAGTTATTGATACGCTTTTTTTTCTTCACTATTCCAATCTAGGAGCCTTATTCCAATCAACTTGTAAAAAATATAATAAAATATATAATCGATAAGAATATGCAAAAAAAAAAAAAAAAAAAACGTCAAGCATAAACATGCTTATGTTAACAGTATTTTTCTGACGCGATACAACCATTACTTCTAACTCAACGCTTTTCGTTAGAAATAAGGTTATTACAGGATAATACAGAAGAAAAATATGAATAGCAGGAAAAAAGGAAGACCGGAAAAAGACTTATTATTTAGTTAGGACTTATTGTAGCAAGAGCCAAAAAACAAAGGAAAAAGATTACTACTATTTCGTGGAACTAGCATTTACGCGAAAAATCCAAACTTGCTGATGTCAAGTTATGAAATATACGGGTATAATTTTCAAAAATAACATAAACGTCGTTATATCTGTGTATAAAATGAAAAACGTGGTATATCAGATTAAACAAACATTAACTCTGAGCTACTTGTTCAATACAGAGTTTAAATATGGGAATTGGTTATTAATAACGATATTTTGGTGATATTTGACTAACAGCATTGCACTTTTCATTTTTGCGTTATGGAAATAGATGGCGTGGGGGGAAGAGTTATCGACAATGCCAACCTTCATCTATCAAAAGTACTTCAAGAATAAATCAAGCTAGCATGTCTTATATACCAGTGAATTGATGTTTAATAATTGTAGTGGTAGTTACGCCACAATACTCCCCAACCAGAATTTTATCAGGGATAGAATTCGATGAACGGATACCAATAGTTGCTGTACTTTTGATAGACCGGGAGAGCAGGATAAAGGTGACCGGGTTTCTGAGTGCTGAATGTGAGAGGTGTATTAACTTCACGGTCGTAGTCGCTCCTGTGTTGCATTTAGCAGTCGAGTGTATATGCAGGCTGACGTTGTGTATGATCGAGACGAGACTGAGTAGCAACAGAGTGTGGAGGGGGATAATGTCCCAGTCACAAGTAGCAAGTCAACTGTTCAATGTGAACCATCCATCAAAGTAGGCGTTACCAGATCGAAGTGGGCGTTACTGTCCAGATAGGCGTGAGTCACGTCCGTAAGTCACCAATGTGGGGGGAGCGGAGTTATCGACAATGCCATCCTTCATCTATCAAAAGGTACCTCAAGATTGAATCAAGTTAGCATGTCTTATATACCAGTGAATCGTAGTGGTAGTTACGTCACAGATGGCTTTTACTGAATTGATAAACAACTAGTTTTTGAAACACATGAATTTATTTGTCTCTCTTTTCTCGTTGAGAAAGTAAAATCATATACTCATCATTACCACTCAAATAAAATTAAATTTATAGTGCGCAAGAATAAAAAATGATACTCCGTAAATGACTTTTGATCAAATGATCGGATTTTGACATACTAGGACTCAATTGTAATGATTCTAAAGCTTGAATTCAAATCTGCTATTTAGTTCGTGAAAATGATATTTTAAGTTAAGAAATCAGACACAAAACGTGCTTTTTCTGAATAAACATTCCATTTTTTAAGGGATTTGGATCCCTGAAGCTCAAAATCTGGTGGGAATCGTTCTGGAAATTGTTGTCTCAGCATTTTGGTCAAGGAAACGATCATAAATTTGGATCCCTTAATGTTAATTTCATTTTATTCGGATTTCTCCGTGTCTCAAGAATTTTTTTGCAGGGATCGAAAAATGTCCGCACAAATTACAAAATTAATTTATGCAAAAAATAGTTTTTTCGATTATTTTTTTGTTTTTATAGATTTTTTATTATTTTTTGAAAAAAATGTTGGATTGCATATTATACAATTTTCAAAATATTAAATTATAAATCATGAAATTCAAAATATAAACGTAATCGCTTGAATAGTTAGAGAGGTATGAAATCATAAAAAAACGAATATTTTAAATTTGATTTCTCAAGAACTAATCGTAGTGTTTCGCTTGAGTTTTGTGTTTTGCTTTTTTATAATTTTCAAAAAATAAACTTAACTTTAATGGTGTCTAACGTGCAAGTACTCCTCTGATCAAACTATTGGTTAGTTAGTTAATTTAGAGTTTTTGGTGCCTGAGATAGTTGTGGCTATACAGCACCGACAGCTAGATTTACATTAGACATCTAGGTTGTGGATTAAAAGCTAGATTGATGGATGGATACAAATATCCTTAAGGCAAGAAAAAATTTTATAATGAGGGTCATATCCATTAAATGAAGTCAATGATGTATTAAACTTACCGAATAGGTGTTGTCTGAAAATCCTATTTTACAAATGCATCAAATAAAAATCTAGTTGCATAATTTCCTTTCTTTGATAAAGACATTCTAGAATTTTAACTAAAACTGTGACATAAAACATTTCTAGGAGATATTAAACCGATAATGCTGCATATATTTCGCAATAATATGCTTCATACATAAAATATGTCTCGAATGGTTCTAATACAAAAAATAGTCATGTACATTTCAGAATTTTCTCATTTTACACACATACTTCAAGATATAACTGCAGGAAAAGAAAAGAGAAAAAGAGACAAAATTTTAGAATTCAAACTTTAACAATAGCTTTTTTTTGTTGATCTTCGTTCTTTTATCAAAATTCGTTTTTAGAACTGAGTGAGAAAAAAGTCGATTGTCTATTTTTTTTCCTTTTACATTCAAGAACTCAGATGGGAAAAATATATTTATTTATTTTTCAGGCATGCATAAAATATCCAGAAATGTTTCAGACATTTCAAAATGTTTTCATGACTCCAATTCTGTGTTCGTAAAGATGAAGGAGTTCCTAGTTGTACATTTCATATCACCGTATCGAACTGTAAAAAGCTTGAACAATCTTTCTGGGAGAGAAAAAAATTGATAGATTTTTATAGAATCTCGAACATTACATTACGTTTATTTTCCTTTGTGAATATAACGGTAAGTTATTCAAGGAAAATTTGCAAAAATATTCTCTTTAGAATTCTTATTTCAGCATAATATACAAAGGAGAATATCTTCAATTTAGAACTTAGATACAAGTTTACGAACCACTATTCGGGGCTTATTAGGCACTTTTCAATTTCAGGGACTTTATTTTAGACATCAATTATTTGCTGTAAAACTGGGAACAATGTATGGATATTTTTAAATATATATATATATCACTCCGTTGGGCGCGTCTCGAAACTTACGGCATCGGGCGCGATGTATCTGTCAGATACATCGCTGTTTTGTGTGTTTTCTGTTAATAAGTATTACTTTAAATTTCCTATTTTTACTCTTTTTAGGTTCAGGCTTTTACACCCGGACCTTTTATTAGTTTTTTATATATATTTTTTTAATCTTTACATATTTTTTTAATATTTTTAATAATAATTTTTATTTATTAATCACGAACGCTATTACAAAAGATAATTGCTTTGCAAAACATTTAATTAAACATGTTATTACAGTTGAAAAAATATAAAAAGGGCAGTTATGCACAAATAATACATAATATAAAAGTGACAAATTAAATCAGTTATTATAATTGAATCCGATTCAAAATTTAAGTTCAAGTTTCATTTGAACATTTTTGACACAACATTACTGCATATTCCAAACAAAAATATTCATTACATTTTAAGCAGGAATATTGAGTCAATCTACTTTTCTTATTTGATTGGCATGTAGAACACCTTTTACGTTTATTTTGGGTCCTGGAATCGTTTGCATTTTTTCCTTCTTCAGCAGTTGGTCTGTAGGTTTGAAGTTTTATTTTCAAATCATTAGATAAATTGGGTTTAGTCATGCGCCTAACTTCTTCTTTGACTAATTCTTGCACCAGTATTTTCAAATACTCTCTCCTGTTCTTAACAGAATTCTGATTTCCCAAAAATACAATTAGGCCATTTATAGCTGAAATATTTAGCATTGAATAAAAAATTACCATCGGCCATCTTCTTGTATTGCGAGCGCAATTATAAGTTCCACACATCTTATCTAGAGCATCAACACCATATTTTGTATCATTGTAAAATGTGATGATCTCTGGCTTTTTTTTCTCTCCAGTGTCTGCATCTATAGCATCATCAAAGTGCATACTTGATGCAAGTAAAACATTCTTGCCTTTTTTCGGTACGTATGAAACTAAAGTGCTGTTTTTAGAAAAACCAAATACGCTTGAATATAATTCTTTTCCTCTTGATGTCACAAAACAGGGGGGTATTTCTTTTTTATTCTTCCTTATTGTTCCTACGTAAGAAAGTTTCTTATCTTTTAGGACTTTTATAAGATCAATAGAGGTAAACCAATTATCTGCTGTTGCATTGCGACCACTGTTGAAAATTGGTTCCGATAATCGCAGAACAACATCTAGTGGGGAATTACTTACACTAAATGGACCTTCGGGCTGTTTTCCGGCATAAATTTATAAATTTACAGTGTACAGAGTTTTAGCATCAACTGCTGTGAATATTTTAATGCCATATTTGTTTGGTTTTGATGGAATGTATTGGCGGAAAGGGCATCTTCCTCTAAAGCCTTCTAATTTCTCATCTATCGTAACATTTTGACTCACACAATAATTACTATTACATTTTTCCACAAATTTCTAAAACATTTCTCTTATAGGTGCTAATTTATCTGTTTTTCTTCTCTCGTTCCTCGTCTCTTTATCATCGAATCTACAGCATCTTAAAAGAAATTTAAATCGTTTTAGACTCATTACCGTTCTAAACATCTCAATACCCATTCCATCAGTAGACCACAGTTCTTCCAAAATTTGCCGATTACTTCGCAAAACACCAGCTAATAGAAGTAAACCGATAAATGCTTTTATTTCAATAATATCTGTTAGTCTTGCATCTCTTTCTCTACTTTATAGATCAGAAACTGTAGAAATGTATTTGTTAGTGCATTTTACAATTATTTCCAATATTTCGTCAGAAAAGAAACAGTTCCAAGAGCCATATATAGTTTTTATACATTTCACACTTCCGATTACTCCAGGTAATTTCGTGATAATATTCTGCGATCTAACTTTCACATTTTTTCTTCCGATCTGTTTTGCCCATTTAGTATTATTGTCCTTTCCTACATAAAAATCATCATTATTAGCATCATCATCGAGTTCTGAGTCATTATAATCACTTTCACTGCCATCAGAATCAACTTCACGTGTT
Organism: Parasteatoda tepidariorum; assembly: GCF_982258835.1. Taxonomy (NCBI): domain Eukaryota; kingdom Metazoa; phylum Arthropoda; class Arachnida; order Araneae; family Theridiidae; genus Parasteatoda; species Parasteatoda tepidariorum. The sequence continues at coordinate 42,887,745 of NC_141762.1, read as the reverse complement.
TCTAAAATATCTTCTTCGTCAGCATCACTTTCATCAAATTCTTCAGCATTTAATTCCTCATTTCCATCACTAAATAGAATACTATGAACTAGCTCTAGGTCTTTCGGATTTTTCAAATCTAAAAAGCGTTTAGCACTCATCGTGGGAAAAAGATAAATCAAAAACGCTCAGAGAATCTCGATACTTCCATGTAGCTTCACGCGACAAACGTTATCGGGCGCGTGTATCTAACAGATACAAAACTTCAAACAAGCTTAGAAACAGGAAATACTCCTACACCAAACTGGTCACTACTGCATTCCAAAGTAGCAGGGGGCCAGATGGACAGATACTGATAAGGTCAAGGTCGTAAGAAAATGTTTTAGGGGACAAAAGCAGAGATATTGACACACCTGTATCTGTCAGATCAACGCGCCCGATGGAGTGATATATATATATATATATATATATATATATATATATATATATATATATATATATATATATATATATATATATATATATATATATATATATCTGAAGGGCAGATTTGTTGGCCACCCTTTTCAGGGCACCATATTTGGTGAGTCAATATTGCTCCCACAGTATGGACAGATAGTACAGAGAATGAAAGAGCATCCCTGCCTGTACCGGGATTCGAACCCAGAACCTATCTGATGCAAAGCGAGTTCCCTGATCCCTACACAGTCTGCCCTTACCCTGCATAGATATGCAGTAAAAAAACCAGATTAAATCACGGTACCATTACTCTGACCATTAACCTTTCCTTACTAGAAAACTCATGTAGTTTTGCTTAAAAAGTAACTGTTGTATTGAATTTTTTGTACCATGCATCATGTTCTGTAAAAAGCAAAAAGATAATTCAAGCATAACCCAAGGTACCCTACACTGTAAAACATTCAGGATAAAATTAGGGTAAAAAATACCGGCTCTCCAGGATACCGGTGCATTTTATTGTAAAATTCATTTTTACCGGAACATATTACGGAACAAAAATTCTCATATACCGTACTTTTAACAGTAAGAATTATCGTAAAATGACTGAATCTCAGAATTAAATAAATTAAAAAGTTGAGAAGAGTATCATCCTTTCGATAAAAGGAGTATCAAGCATGTTTGGGAGCTGAACACTGGGGGTTCCACATTGGGCTGACCACTCAACCGGAACATCTGCTCTTGCACCTCAGAGTCCAATGGTCAAGAAAACTGAGATGGGCACAGTAGACATTAGCCCTCTAGGGCTGTCGCGACTGAGTTTAGTTAAATTTAGGGAAGAGTATTCTAAATGAAAATTGATTTTTCGATAAAATTGATTTTATGGATGATGCACTCAAAGTGGTGGTACTTTATTCTAGAATTTGATCCAGAATTTTTTACAACGCAATATTTAACTGATACCACACTTCATACAATTTTTCTTTCTGTTAATTTTTATTATAATAATTTAAATAACGATTAACTCTGCTTTAATCATTAAGAGTTAAGTGAAATTAAGAAAAATGGAATATTAAATACAAATTTAAAATTAAATTAGCTTTTTGTTATGTATTTTGTAGATAACATAATAACGTAACAAAAGTAATCCTATAATTTGTTACAATGCATTGCTCAAAAATAGGACATTTACTTTGTAAATTACAGTAGCAATGTATAAAAATTTTTCTGTTGAACCTGCGTAAGTGTACTTAAAAGATAGAACCATTTGATGTTTGTTATGAAATATGAGATAATCGCTTTTAACTTTTCAATTCTTACAACTTATAGATCAGTTTGTTTCAGCTCTTCGTTGTCCACGCTAAAAAAGAATTTTCCTTCAAAAATTAATAAAAATGCATGTTTACGCTTTCATAATAATGACAGCATATGAGCGCTTGATCTTTCAATTTTTTGCTGCAACGTGACAAAGAAATATATACATGTAATAGTTGCAATGTATAGTATACAGATGTAAATATTCGTATATGCCAGAAAGATTTTATATATATATATATATATATATATCGTACCAATTACGAATATCTAGAATAATATTATACATATTCATAAAGAGAAAACTGTGTAAACTGAGAATTTCTGGTTATCTCAGTACTCTTTAAAAATTACGTCTCAATTTAATTAAATAACACATTTATAGTTTTTTTTAATATACTCTAAATAAACTATCTCATTTATTAGACAGTTTGCTTGTTTTTTTTTAAAGAAAGAACATTCAAATAATTTTATATTTAATTTTAGAATTTTTACGCGTCACTGTAAGATGTCAGTACATAATATTTAAAAAAAAAGGTTTGTGAGAAATATATCTGTCAAAACACTAGACAAAAAAAAACCTTAAATATATATCTTCTTAACTCGCCTCTTGACAAAAAAAAACTGAGACAAATCCTCAAAATAAAATGTCACTAACTCTAAAATACTTGAGTTTCTTAAAGTTACGACACTTGAGTGTCATCCTTTAAGAAACCTTCCTGTTTAAGGTTTTGTAAGATGCAAATACTTTAAACTTCCCTTTTACTCTTGATATATTGCATCGACTTGCATTTTAAGACAATGGTTTAAGGTATTATGCAAATATATGAAGATGATGATACCTATAGAAATATGCTTTTTAAAACATTAGAATACTGTAGTATTCAAAGTATCTGAGTAGACCAATTAATTGAACTAGATCATTTATTTATCACAATAATCACCCATGCTACATCTCATCATTATAAAAATAATATTTTAAGTGTCTACTTATCTCAAAAAAATATATATCCTGGCAATTTTGGAAAAATTGATGTTAAATTTTCATCTGCTTAAGGAATCGACTAGTTTCAACATTTTTTTTAAATACTAATATAAAACTTTAAAAATAACTCGTTCATTTCTTTAATTATGTTTAAAACCTTATAAAACTGTCAAAAATTTTATTATTATTATTTAAATGACCATTTTTAGGTAAAAAAAGCATTTTGCGCTTTTTCTTGAAGCAAAATCCTTTGAGGATTTTATTTAGAAAGCTATCAACTATGTTTTGAATCACTACCTTAAGGGCATGTGTACTGTGCTAGGGATTAATATAGTTAAAAAAGCAATATTTTTTTTTTTAAAATTTGATCTACTTTCAACTTTAAGGTTGACTATTTTTTTTCTGTATTGCACACGATTGAAAGAAAAAATTTATCGAACACCTTTTAAATAAATTGTTTTCATTTTTTCTGGAAACCGATTGCAACCTGATTGCTCCATTGATACTATACTGTAGCTGCAAGGAAATTACTTTCATTCTTCAATGCAAAAAATAGCTCAATTCGTGATTTTATGAAGATTTTTTGCTATTCTAAATGATATTGTTTTGAAGTTTTGAAATATGATTTACTTAATTACATAATTCAACACAATTCAAAATAATTATACATTTTTGGAGTATTTTTTCAAGATTCGTATGTTATTCCAAATTAATTTGTTTTGCAGCTTATTTGAAATGTGATTTAATTAATTACACAATTCAATCTGATTCAAAATCAATTTATAATTCAAAATAATTTTTTAATTTTGGTAATTTTATTGGGAATCATATGTTTTTCCAAATCACGTAATTTCGCATCCAAGGTATTTAAATACAAATCAATACCTATGCTGCATTGTTAAAATGAAATATATTGTTAAATACAAGTTAGTTCCTCCGGTTTTATTCTCTTTCTCTAACATAGCTTTGCATTAGGAAATAAAATTTCATTAACGTCGAGACTTTATAGTGAGAATAATTTTTTGATTTTTTTTCAACTTCTCTTTCTCTTTGTGTATGAATTTTGGCTTCAATGCCAATTTGGTTGCATAACATAACATTTTTTTTTAATTCAGAACCTTAAACTAAAATACATTCTCAGATTAATATATTTTGATTGTTACTAATGTCCTGCTGCTTTAAAATAAATACTTACTTAAAATAGACCAAATTTCAAAATACGAACATAAAAATTAAAGAAAATACTGATAATTCTAAATAAACAAAGAAAAATATAGTAATAATTTTTTCATTGTAAAAACGCATGTTAATAAAATATATCAAGCATACAGAATTCAATAACTCCCATTATATTTTTTTTAACATAGTTCGGTATAAGCTTATGCAATTTTTATAAGAAATAGCAAAAATAAATATGCTTATATTTTTGTATTGTTTTTTAATTAAATGTATAACAAAACAGTACATCATGCATAATGAACTTTCCGTTATAGTTTTTTAGCATAAATAAATATTTTAATTCTTTAAGTCATAAAATACAACTTTTTCCACTTTTTAATATTGCTTTATAAGAAATAAATAAGTGTTTCTCAAAGTATTTGATGTTTATTTAAAATTAAACTTAATTACTTTCGAACTGAAAAATCTGTATCGTATTTTTCAACAGTTATGTAAATTTTGTATTTCTTAATTCATTTATTTTTTCATTTAAACGAAAATGACTTTTTTTGTTAATCAAGAATGGAAAGATAACCATAGAAATAGGAGAATAAAAAGTTAACTGATCACACTCTTTTACTTCCCTTTCCTGTGTTTTTGAAAAGTTTTTGCTTTCCACACCAGCATTTAATTAGAAATCAGTACATAAGAATACATTTAATTAGTTTGAGAGGTGAAGTTGTCCCTTTCTTAGAACTTCCATTATCTATCGTAATTATAAAAAAAAGGAGTTGACGAACAGAAACAAGTATGTTCCAATTTCTCCAAATGAATAATTTTTGATTTGCTTTGCTGTTATATATTTCTTACAAAAGATTTTTTTTTCAAAGAAGTTCATTGATCTATTTTATATGATTTGTTTAACAACTAATTGTGTAACAACTTATTGTGTGTGTGTTTGCTTAACTACCTATTGTGTAACATAAATTTTGAATGTTAAAAAAAGATTGTAGAGGCAAATTTATAATTTCTTTATGAAAGTAATTTACATTTTTATGATATACTAGGGGTGAAGCGTAATGAATGGTTTGAAGAATAAACACTTTAAATAATTAATATTTACATTTATTTACAATTTATACATAATTCGTTTAGTTTAAATGCGGCATCAAATATTTAATAATTTATTGTCGATTAACTCCGCCCCCCACACTGGTGACTTTCGGACGTGATTTTGATAACTCAATTGCAACCTTCGAAAAAGCTATGCCTAATACTTGAGATACAGAGCTCGATAATCCAAGTACTTCTAAATATATTGAAGGCGTCTCAGTAAAGCCTCCTCCTTTTTGGAATGAAACTCCAAAATTATGGTTTGCGCACAATGAAGCTCAATTTAAGAATTGTCAAGTTTCGGCTGAAATCACAAAGTACAACATCACCGTTGCTGCCTTGGAACAGAAAATTTTGAACACGGTAAGTGATATAGTTTTGTCACCTCCCGAAGAAAATCAATATGCCGCATCAAAGGAAGCACTTATTGCTCGCTTGAGTGATTCCGAAAGTGTTCAACTAAAAAAACTCTTCTCCGAAATAGACCTTGGCGATAAGCGCCCTAGTCAATTACTACGCGAAATGCGAAATTTGGCGATGGGTAAAGTAAATGACAATGTCTTAAAACCACTTTGGTTACAACAATTACCGCAACAAGTTCAAGCCATTTTAGCTGTCACCACTGAAGCTCTTGATAAACTGGCTGAAATGGGCGATAAAATTTTAGAAACTTGTGGCAGGTACCAGTGCGTTTGAGAATTTTCTGCCAATAGAAATCCAGAAGCGTCTACATCAGAAAGTCTGAATTTTTCAACAATATTAGACAAACTTAATGAACTTTCTAAAGAAGTTAGCGAGCTGCGAAGATCACGCAGTACTTCTAGAAATAGGAACCATTTTAATCGCCAAAGTTCCAATTATAGGAACCGATCAAAATCTAGAGAAGGTATTTGTTGGTTCCATCGTCGTTTTGGTAAAAAGTCAACCAGATGCACTAAGCCCTGTTCATTTGTTGCTGATTTCGAAAAATCGGAAAACTAATTAGGCCATCGTTGGCGGCGCAAGACGATGGTAGCCAGAATTCAAGTCGCCTTTTTATTTATGATCACTCTAGTAAACGAAATTTTCTTATCGATACTGGAGCTGATGTATCTGTTTTACCCGTTTCTTCAAAACAGAAAAAGACTCCTGATTCGAAATTTCACTTGTATGCTGCTAACGCTTCGCAAGTGCACACGTTTGAAACACAGCGACTTTTCCTTGGTCTGGGCTTAAGAAGAAAATTTTGTTGGACCTTTATTGCTGCCGATGTTTCTAAAGCAATAATAGGTGCTGATTTTCTTAAAGAATACGGCCTTTTAGTTGATATTAAAAAAAGAAAATTAATAGATCCTACTACATCTTTAAAATCCTTTGGTCGACTTGTCCATGTTCCGTCAACTAATTTGACTATAGTGTCGTCTAAAACTACTGATCCTAGAATTTACCAACTGTTGAATGAATTCAAAGATATAGCTGTAGAACATTCGACAGTCAAAGAGATCAAACATGACGTCACCCATCATATTATAACAACTGGTCCACCTGTTTTTTCAAAACCTAGATGTTTGGCACCCGATAGATTAAAAATTGCACGAAAAGAATTTGAGTACATGATTCAGCAAGGAATCTGTCAGCCATCAAAGAGCGCTTGGGCCAGTCCTTTACACATGGTACCAAAGAAAAATGGAAACTACAGACCATGCGGCGATTACCGAAATTTAAATGCTGTCACTATACCTGATCGATATACATTGCCACATATTCAAGACTTCAACAACTAATTACATGGTTGTAAAATATTTTCAACAGGGGACTTAGTCAGAGCTTATCACCAGATACCGGTCGAACCTAATGACGTTGAGAAAACAGCAATCTGTACCCCATTTGGTTCTTTTGAATTCATAAGAATGAGTTTCGGGTTACGTAATGCCGCACAAACCTTCCAAAGATTCATCCATACCGTACTTCGCGGATTAGATTTCTGCTTTGCCTACCTTGATGATGTACTTGTGGCTTCCAGAACCGAAGACGAACATCTTTCACATCTAAGATAAATTTTTCATAGATTTCAAGATGCTGGTTTGGTCATCAATTTAGAAAAATGCATCTTTTTAAAATCAAGCATTAATTTTTTGGGACATCATATTTCAGAAAAAGGCCTCAAACCAACTGATGACCGGATCAAAATTATTGCTGAATATAAAAGGCCAAATAATATCAAAGAACTGCGTCGTTACCTTGGTGTTATAAATTTTTACCATCGATTTATACCGAGTGCTGCTGAGAAATTGGCGACACTTAACAGTTTTCTAAAAGGAAAGAAGAAAAATGATAAATCAATTATAAATTGGACGGAAGAAACTATTCAAGCCTTCGAAAATAGTAAGAACGAACTATGCTCTGCCACATTATTGGCGCATCCAGATCAAAAAGCGAAATTAGCTTTAATGGTCGATGCATCTGATCATGCGATTGGTGGTGTGGTGCAACAAAATATTTCAGGTGTCTGGGAACCACTGAGTTTTTTCTCCAAGAAGTTGACAGACACTCAAACACGCTATAGCACCTATGACAGAGAGCTACTTGCAGCCTATTCTGCTGTAAAGCATTTCAAGTATTTCTTAGAAGGACATAATTTTACCATTTACACTGACCACCGTCCTCTAATTTACGCATTTCTGCAGAAAGGTGATAAAGCATCACCGCGACAAATGAGGCATCTAGATTTACAACTGATATACCAATTTACAACTGATTTACAGCCAATTTACAACTGATATACAGCACATTTCTGGTGTAGATAATGAAGTAGCTGACGCACTATCAAGAGTTGAAGAAGTTGTCCTTCCGGAAACGATTGATTTTAGTGCACTAGCCAAGGAGCAAGAAACCGATGAAGAGCACAAAAATCTCATAAAATCAAATACTAATCTAAAATTTGAAAAATTACCTGTTTTTGGAACCGATAAAGAAATATATTGTGATATTTCCACAGGAAAACCACGATCTTATGTGACAAAGGCATTTCGAAAAGTAATATTTTCGTCAATCCACAACTTATGTCATCCAGGTGCTCGAGCTACAGCAAATCTAGTGACAAAAAAGTTCGTATGGCCTTCAATGAAAAAAGATGTCAAAGAATTCACTAAAAACTGTCTCTCTTGTCAAAGATCCAAGGTACAGAGATATGTGCATAAACCAGTTGGGGAGTATGTACCAACCTCAAAAAGATTTGACTAAATTCATCTGGACATAATTGGACCTTTGATAACTTCCGAAGGACAAAGATATTGTGTAACCTTAATAGACAGGTTTACTCGTCGGCCAGAAGCCTTACCGGTGCCTGATATTAAAGCTAACACCGTTGCAGAAGCAATTTATAGTGGTTGGATTTCTCGCTTTGGAACACCGTCAATAATAATTACAGATCAAGGAAGTCAGTGCGAGTCGTCTCTTTTCATCAAACTTGCCCATCTCTTAGGAATCAAGCGAAGGCGAACCACATCTTACAATCCTGCGTGCAATGGGTTTATAGAGCGATGGCATCGCACTCTGAAAAATAGCATCATGTGCCATAATAATCCTCAGTGGACGAAAGTTCTACCTACTGTACTACTGGGGCTACGCTTCACTTTCAGAGAAGAACGTCTTTTAACGACTTTTGTTAATTTTATGCTGATGACAACCTAAACAATATGGAAATGAATTGGGGAAAACTGGGTCCTACCACGTGATTGTCCGGCCAATAAAAATGCGCCGACAACAATGGAAAGCGGTATCAGACCATTATGATTTTATGTTATATAGAGATATTAAACGGAAGCTTTTGTTTAGAGTGTACAATTAAGTTATTATACAATTATAACAATAAAAAGTATGAATACAGTAAAAAAAGAGTGAAGTAAGTAAAATGTACAAAGGTGATTAGATATTAAGAGTGTATAAAACAGTAGATGCGTTAAAACTTTTATATGCAGTTAAAAATACCAACGGCACGTAAAAATGCAAAAATGTTAGGATGGTGAATGCCATCCAACAAATCTTGCATGCATAAAATAGAACTTCCAAAAAACTTTAAACGATGTTGATTAAAACATGAAGACGTAATTAAAATATGATGAATTGTGAGAGGAACGTTACAAGTACTGCATTCCGGAGAAGGCTCTCCAAACAGTAAATGGAGATGTGTTAACCGGGTGTGACCGATTCGGAGGTGGGTGAGCTTCACATTAGCACTGCGCAAGCGCAGTATTGGCAAACTGTCTGAATCAGATTTAATGTTATGCAATTTATTAAAAACTTTGAGGTCCCATTGCTGTTGCCATATTGATGTTACAAATTTTCGGATGTGTAGCTTCACATCCGCGAAAGGTATGGACAATGATAAGACAGATGTGGCAGATCGTACAGCTGAGTCAGCTAGTTCATTCCCTGGAATGCCAACATGGCTTGGTGCCCAGCAAAATAAAATCTCAAAGCCGTTCTTCTTAAGACTTATAACAAATGGATAATGATACATAAAATTGAATGACTATCATAGTGAAACTTTTCTAGTTGGCTTAAAACGCTCATACTATCAGAGTATAGGCAATACTTTCGAGTAGAGTGTGAGGAAATTAGTCGTAGTGCCATAAGGATAGCAACAGCTTCAGCAGTGAAGACGGAGCAAATGTCAGGGATTTTATAACTAAACGTATCATCAGCGATGATTACACCGCAGCCTACATATCCAACAGATTTTGAACCGTCTATAAAAATTGATATATATTGAGAATATTGGTGACGATGTGCAGTGAAGATTTAATGAAAAACGCCGGGTGTAACGTTGGCTTTATTGTAGAACTTGAAAAGGGAGATATATTGATATGGTGAAATGGTCCATGGAGGTATGAGAAAGTGATCCACTGATTGTGATGGCAATTCACAAATATCGAATGTTTGTATAAGTGAACGCACTAACAAAATAAAACAAAAACACAGATATAATTGAAACACAACAAAAAACGACGTTATATATAAAAAAAACACAGGAAGCAAGAGTGGAAAAAACAGTTATCACGAAACAATACAAAAAGATCAAAGAAAAAACACTTTTAAAGCATTGTTAAAGCAGAAAACCTTATACATTTGATATATTAATTAGATTTTCACAAATAAAGATGGAATCTAATACACTGTAAAAAATTCCGCATCAGATTACGGTAAAAGTACCGGCACTCAGTGTGTCGGAAATTTTTACCGTAAAATCTATTAATAGCGGAACATGTCATGGAACAAAAAATTTAACCTACCGTAATTTTTACAGTAATAACTAAAGTTAAATGACTAAATTACTCTAATTAATGAAATATTACTGCACTAATTAAGTAAATATTACTGTAATATTTAACTGCAAAAAGGTATTTGATGGATGTTGTACATAAAGTACCCGTACTTTATACTGTAATTTGATCTGAACTTTTTTACAGTGTAGGTTCATGAGTCTAAATTTTAGTATACAAATTTATTAGTGGAGATAATTATTACCATATTAAGTAACAAAGCCAGAAACGATCTCTTCCTCTTTAGAAAAATATTTTTTTAACACATTTAGCTTTTGGAATCTCAAAACATAAAGGTCAACCGGCCACAATTTGAAAACATGGTCTCAATAAATTAGCCAAATATCTGTCAGAAGTTTGGATTTTTCAATGTTAGTGTCTCTTTTGCGCATTTCACTTTAACCCAATATCAATTTATGGGTACCAAAACGATTTTAGATTCAATTATAAAATTCATATTTATCTACAAAATAAAATATTTTTTTATTATTTAACTACGATTAAACATGCTATTTTTAAATTGTAATACAATCAAATTATTACGCATGCAATTTTTAATGCTGAAGTGTTAAATGGTAAAGATCAAAGTTTGAAAGAAATATTACTAATAGTTGTGAATAATGAAGTCTAAAAGTTTATGTTTTAAAATTTTTATTTTTCAAGAACTATTTGACTGATTCTGAGTAAGTTTCATGAGTCATCATCTGCGTTGTATTTCTTATTTAAATTTACTTAGTTGTAAATACATGTATAAATATAGGCATCTTATAATTTAAAATTTTTTCGTTCAGTAATAAATTAAGTAATACAAAGTAATTATTAGAAACCAGATAAATTTTCACCCGGAATTATTTTTGGATGAAAGTTTTCAAGAATTTCACTCACAATATTTTTAATTTGCAGATATATAGTTCCGGTCATATAGCGTAGTACGCGAATATTGAAATATACATTAAAGTGTTACTAACGCCTCGACCAATTTTCTTTGATGTCTGCAGTAAGTGAAAATCATATAAATAAATCAAATCTTTTTCTTTCCACACTGTACAATGCACAATAAATTTTTCTTTTTTAAAGAGACTCCGATTAATTTTAAAATGACATAAAAACTGCAAATCAACAATTCAAATTTTTTTTTCTCTATTATTGAATAAAATAATAAAAAAACAACATATTTACTGAAAATTATTTTCTGAATGGAACTATTTTTCAATAAATACATTTCATGATTCCGTGAAAAAAATTTTACCAAACTATTGGGACCATATTTCCCAGGCAGCAGCTACCCTACATTTTAAGGTCAAAAATCAAAATCCATCGAAAAATAAGTGTATTTATTATGTGTGCTAAGTACGAGTGTGTTAATTTTTAATTGCATCAAGTACGTAGATCAAAATTTATTCCAGGTGGTTCATTTTTTTTGCCCACTGCACAGTAACATTTCGAAGCTCAGTGGTGTTCAAAACATTTTGGGTGGTCTAACAAAATATTTCTTTTTAAAACTCTAATCTTATTTTAAGTTTCTAGTTTCTAAAGACATAAAATTAAATAAATAGCATTCAAATACATACTTAGAAGAAAAGTCAATAAATTTCGTTTCTACTTTTTAATATAGTTTACCAATAATTAGTTATAATAATTTATCATAAAATTAGCGTCTTAGGATCAAACTCCAATAATTTCATCATAATGAAAGCAAACACTGCAGACTTTACTTAAAAGCACAAATACGTAAAATAATAATTTCAATTGCTGAAGATAATCATTTAATATATGCAAATCATTTTAATATATACAAAGAGATTAAATGTTGAACACTAACAAGCTTGTTATGAATATATGCAGTTAATATACTTATGTAAACAATTTGTAAACGTTTGTAACACATGGAGATAATTAACTGCTGAATTCAACTATGTATTAATATCTGATATAAGCCGAAGTAATTAATGGATTCCACTGAAATCAGTGAAAACTGAATAGTAGCGCAAGAGCGAGCAAAATCAAATCATTTACTGAGCTTTAATGTTTTTGATTATCAATATTTCAAAATATTAAATAGCCATTAAAGTTATTTTACGTATGAAAATGAATGTTTTAAACTGATATTAAATATTAAACAACTAAAATTTAAAACTGTTTAGGATAAGGGTTTGTCAAAATATATGTTATGGAAATTCATAAGAAAATCAAAAGATTTAATTGAAATATGGGCAATATTGTTCTTTAAAAACTTTATCTTGAAAATATGAAGAGAGAAATGAAATTACTAAATGCAAATAGTTATTTATATAAATACATGTCATGTCTATAAGTAAAGTGCTGGATTTAAAAATATACTTTTGTACCATTTGAAAGATAGACTATAAAAAGTAATTTCGTCGGGTTAGTTATTTAAATATATATTTAGTGGTAGATATTGGTTAGTAAGAAATAAATTCATGTAGCTTATCACCTATAATTATTTAATCATGAAGCCTATTTTTTTTGTGTGGATGGTCAGAGTGGATGGGATTTTCAAATTTTACCTACTGTAGAGAATTTTCTGAAGTAAAAGTTATTTATCTATCTCGAGATCTTTGCTTTATAAGCCCAAGGTTGGGTTAATGTCGAAAGTTACAAAAAGAGAAATAAAAAAAATTGTTGTCAATTATAAATCTTAATATGTAATAGTATTTTATAAAAAAATGTAGCAATGCAGGAAACTTTTTCAAAGGAGGTAAACCCGGTCTTTTTTTAAACTGTTATATTAATATAAATATCCTTAATTTTGATATAGTTTATTTGATAATCCTATAACTCTTGTTACATCTTCTTCCTGTATCCAAAATTCGTGATTTCCCAGCGTATTTTTAAAATCCTCTTACATAAAATTATAATAACTATATAAATTCTAAGGTAACTGTTTTCTGACATTGTAAAAAAATATTGACTCTCAATTTAAAAAACAATAATGATGAATGCGAAGATTTCACGGGAATTGGTGAGCAGAGCGAGCTTCTTGATGTGCATAAAAATTTATAAACTGAGTAGGTGTCGAAAATTGTTTTTTTAAGTATAGAATCTTTATCAATATTTTTTTAAGGAAAGCGTTGCATTTCATAAAAATCAATGTTATGTTTTGAACAGGATTTCAGTAAAAAAAATAATAAATAAATGAGAAAAAGTCTTTCTAAAACAATTTATTCCTGAACTCTAAAAATAAAACTTACAAATATTATTAGAGACAAGTATGGTTTTAAAATTAGGAAATATCATATATTACATATATAAGCTTGTACGGAAATACGTAGTTCGAGAAAGCCTGAAAAAACAATTCATTTTCTTTACTTCCTTTTTTCTGTTAAAAATTAAACTATGTATGAAAGTAAATTTTTGTTATTCCACGCCCCTTGAGATTATCAAAGTTAAGATACCTGAAGTGTTGTGCTTTCAGTTAGAAGTCATTTTAATGGATTTATTGAACAAATAAATATTTCAATCATTTCTATTTCTTTTGTTATACTGTATAATCATTTTATGAAAACACTATTTATTTGAAATAAAACTGCTCTACCATTAATCGGCTACATATTATTTCCGATAACTTTTAACACTTTACAATGAACTTCATTAAAATAACATTTCTTAAAAAGGTAATTCATTAGTTTGTTTATTCAGTTTATTTAACTATAAACGTAATACAAATTACGATTAAAGTAACAACTCATTTAATTAAATAAACGAGAGTTTAGTGGTAAACTATTTAAAAAGCAAACCTGCGTTATGGTGTTTAAATAATATGTTATGATAATTAGCCATGATTCTCAAAATGTGTCTTTTGTACAGAATAAAAGGTTGAATATGTGAAACCTACAGTTTCAAAAAAAATATTCTTACCGTAATTTTCTTAAATAAACAGAATAAATTTACATTGCTCAGAAACAGCTGCGACATTTTGTATCTTTTCTACATTATTTAATTAAGCATAACATTAAATATATTTACTCTCTTCGCTGTTTTCCTAGATTAAAGATATGAATATATGATCTTACATGAAGTTAGCTATTAAATTAACTTACCGTGAAAATTCGTTTTAATACTTCTCAGGATATAGTTTTAAAAAAAATTGACTGCACGAAGTGGCTGTACAAACTACTACAAAATTTGATTACTGAATGCTCTTAACTAAATGAAAAGAAATATCTTGTTCGAATAAAATTAAACTGTCATAACTATTCGCAATCAATAAATATTTTTTCTTTCATTGTCATGGAAAAATATCAGATTATCATCCATTACATAAAAAAATGTTTTTATAATTATTGAAAGTTTCATAATTTCTTTTTATAAATTTATATTAGAATTACATGCATTAACGCGACTCTGTATTTCTGAATAGTATTTTTGTTCCTTAGAAAATGATATTTCATAAATGATACAGAAATAACATCCATTATCTAAAACATGGCTATGCATTTCTAACTAGTGTTTTTTTTCTCCAAAAATACTATTTAAAAAAACATAGAGATATTCACAAAACTAATGCAATTACTTTAATAGCCGTAAGTTTAAAATTTTGTCCAGTTGTAATTTTGTCCCTGATAGTTTGCAAAAATCTATTTTATCACTTACTAAAATAATTAAATCTGCATAAAGTATTTCACTGGTGCTCAAAGTTGCAGGTGGCGGATTGATCACAGATGATCGAAATCAAATAACAACGTAAGATCAAAATGTATGAAACCTATGGAAAAAAGAAACAAAGGAAACATACCGAGACTGCAATGCGGTAATGTAAAAAACATGGGCTTAATGACATGTTTTACATTGGCCAACAGTAACATACTACAAAAGATGCTCACAGCGACTCATAGCGACATGGAGACGATTTAGTGCTATGAAGTCTTAGTTTGACCTCAGAGAACAAAGTCAAACAAGAAAGATGTGATTTAGAAGGCCAATGAAGCAAACCATCAGCGTCTTCTATTGCCAATCTAAATCATTTCAGACCATGTACCTTTAATTCAGTTTAATTCTCTATCCCCTGTTCATCCATCTTCTAAGTTTTACTGGTAGTGAAACAACCTGAACATAAATAAATAGTTTAAATGTGTATTTGGTTTTCTGAAATAATATTATTAGATTTTAATTATATTTTTTTGCACTTTAAAAAAAGACTTTCCCTCCATTCTTTAGTACAAGAATTACATATTTGAGGACATATTTGATATTACTGAAAATCATGTTAGAATTATTTTTAAAATAAACATTTTTTAAAGGAATTTCTGACCATATTTTTTTTTAAATGTTATACAAGGAAAAAAGTTCTAATCTTTTCAAACATATCCTTACGCTTATATTTTAAAATAAAATAAGTTGCTTTAATGCTAAAAGTCTTATCTTTTAAACCACAAAAACTTAACCGTGAATGTATAGCAACATCTCAAACGACGGTAAATGTGACAGGCAAAACTTTTTAGATAACTTTAAATGCCTAGTAGCTGTAAATCGTAGTATATTTGAAGCCATAAAAAGAAAGTTTAAAGAAGTAAATCAAATTTTATCAATAGTAAAAGGTTTTATATGATATAAAGCCCAAAAATAAATAAATCAACGTATTTTCCAAAAGACCGTAATATTATTATATTTGTACGGACCATAGAAGAAAATGTTAAATTCATATAAACAGTCGAAATTCTTAATTACTTTTGTTAAATACTTAATTAAAATTTAATTTGCATTTTCTTATTTATTATTTCATTTGCAGTGCTTAAGCTAATCAAACTAACAACATCAATTTGCGATTTTATAACTCAGTACTAAATTTATGATAGTAGTGATTAAATGTAATTTTTAATTTATTAATTTGCATATTTTGAAACAATTTTAGTCACAAATCACGCACACACACAAAAGACTTTACACTCTTTGATAGAGTAACTTCGCGAACACGCATTTGTGAAATATTTTGCTTTAAAATAAATATATCAAAATTATACTTAATCCATTTTTTGTCTATCTCTAAATGGAGGTATACTCATTTTAAACAATGTCAGTACACTTCGTTAGTAATATTTTTGCACTTTAAAGTTTTGCCAAAGGTATAAGTTAAACAGTAACCATGATCGTTCTCAAATTTTTGCGGTGTATTTGTACTAGTAATCTAGTTCAATGGAAATAAGTAATTATAAGGAAGTAAAATGAGAAAATTCACGTTGGTTAGGCTGGTCTTTTAAAGCTAAGTCTTCTAAAGCTGTATTTTATAACTTCAATAAATGTTTTTATCAGATAAAAATTCAACCTAAAATTTTTCCTATGTTTAACGAGGATAGTTATGAAAAAGTGCGATGATAAATGATCATTGCATTATAATGTAGCACTTTTATTGAAAAAGTTTAAATCGATGAGGAGTATAAGTTATCCTTTTTAAAGAATATTTTAACATAATAAGAGATTATCTGATGAAATGCAGGATGATCTAAGTTTATTGCATCAGATGATATGCAATCTGCTTTCAGAATTCTGCATTTGAGAAGATGGAATTTGATCGGAGGCTAAAACCTTCAGTGAGATGCAATAGTACTATAATATAAAAATAGGGGGTTACCTCATTCATCAAAAGCACTTAGCAACATTCGCCATAAATCTCAAATCCAATTTTTCCACAGTTATATAACTATTCAAATCTGGATCAAAGTATAATGGTCCGAAAACCAGAACTGGCCATACTGTGTCAAATGAAAATAATATTACGTAATATCGTCAAGTTAATCCCACATTGTTAGAAGAACAGGGCGTTTAATTGCACAAGTTATAAATTGTAAGTCAATTTTTAATTAACTAACTAATCTACCTAGCATAGAAAATGCAGTTTATATGCACACACAGTATGGAAAGTTCGGGTCCTTGTACTGTGAGTGTATTTAAACGTCATTTCCTACACAAGGTGGGTTAGTTAGTTAAAACTCAAGCTAGATGGGCTGAAAATAAATTGTTAGAATGGTACCGAGTTGAATTCAACGGGGACAGACGCTTGATATCTTGTGCCAAATCTAAAGAGTACCGTGTATGATAGCTAAACGAAAAGTAGCTTGTACCGAAAGTACCCGACCTCAATACGAGGGATCCGAAGAATATCATAATCCCAAGTTGCAAAATCGTCCCTGATAGAAAGGAATTGCAGTGCTTGGAGGAAAGGAGAAAAAGAAGGCTTGGCGGCTACAGACGCACCACTGTTCCATCAAAAGCAAGTGAGGTCTGACGCAAATTACAGGTGGTATTTGCAAAATGTCACAGATGACTCCATCACCAAACCAGTTGCCAGACGCAGTAAAACAGCGCTACGCCTCGACCCACATTAACTCCACCCCGATCGAAAGACTATACGTCAGGTAAATTGCTCAAATATTGTTAGAGATTTATATTGACAGAAAAAAATATTCAAAAAAAAAGGAAGAAAGAAAGAACCGAGAAAAGATTATTGTTGTACCACGTAGTCATTCGACCTGACCTTGGAGAATGCAAACACGCTGAGAGGTGCTAAATGTCCTCGATATAATTTTTTTTAACTTTTTCGTAATTCCAAATTTTTAATTCCTTGTTTGGAGGTACATGTCTATATGTTAGATACCAAGAAACGGCATGTTGAAACAAATCCCATTTTAAACTGACTTAGTGTTCCAAATGATCTAACTCCAAACTTCAATCAGATTTTTAAACTTGTACGGAGAGATAACATTTACAAAAAAACATTTGTTGTTTAAATGGCAAGAATGGACTCTAAAGTAAACAATTTCTTTTGGTGCTATATACCCCTATTTAATAAGTGTTTTAATTATTAAAAATTAAAGTGAGTATTTTTGGGAAAACTAGCTGATGACATGCTATATCCGCCCAGACATAAGTCCATTCAAAGTGAATTCTGAAAAAAAAAATTCTCTCAGCTTAAAAACCATAAAAACTGTATCTTTAAAGTAATTTATAAAATAAAATAAAAACTTTTGGTCGTTACTCCAGTTTCTCGGAAGGTTAAAAACGAAATTTAAAGACGTTGTATACTAACTATAAAAAATTTTATTAGGTAGAAGAGTATTTATAATCCATCATCCCAGCCATGACCTTTATAAAAGTTTTAGATAGTAAACAAAAAGTGATTTCAACCCAACATAAAACAAATTTTCTAGTCTACCATTTGTGCCTGAAGCACCGATAAAGAAAGGTTTTACAAAAGTGACGCATTATCGTTAAACTTCATCACATATTACACCAAGGGTAAAATTCATCAGTTGACAGTAGTTATGCGGCGAAACACAGGGCATAAACAAAACAAAAAAAAGCTTTTAAAAAATTATTTTTCTTTAAATAAAGAACACTTAGTTAAAATTTATTTTCTTCAAAAAGTAGTTAATCAGAAATGTAAAAACAGAAAGAGAAATATGAAGGTTGAAGATCTATAAAACTGACTTTTTGTGTAATATATTGTAGATTACTTGATATCCTATAATTCGGTCAGCAAAATGTTTCAGTTTGAGACAAAGAGCCTCAAAATCTTATAAGTGTATTTTTTTCCTACATTGCCTAATTTGTGGTGCTCTCTGGTTAACAGCAGAAATGAGGCTGAAACGTTTCAAAATAGAAATGAAATAATTCAAAATCTTATAAGTGTATTTTTTTCCTACATTGCCTAATTTGTGGTGCTCTCTGGTTAACAGCAGAAATGAGGCTGAAACGTTTCAAAATAGAAATGAAATAATTTGCATGAATATTGATGTGAGAATAACTGTATTTTCTAAATAGGTAGATTTTGATCTTTTAAGTAAGACTTTAAATTAGATTCATGATATCTACTCAAAGCTCGTTACCTTCATCATGAGCATTTAACTTATACATTAATATTTCTTTACCATATCTTTTCATTCAACTAATGTAGCGGGATAAAATTAGGAAATTAAAACAATAGAAGGCAAAATTTAAAAAAAATTGCTTCTGGCTTTATGGCCAGTTGTGGAATTTTTTTTACAGTGACCACTCTTCAAAACGTACGGTCACTTCTTCAAAAATTGAAAATTTTAAGAGGTTAACAAACCAGTTGATAGTATGTAAAGCATTTCTCAAAGCATGGTGAACATTATAATATTCATCTCTAAAATATAGAAAAGTGACAGGTGACAAGAAAAAAATAATGCAACATTTAAGTATATCATGAAAATATTTCTAATAATTTCAAATTTAATGAATATAATAACAATGATAATATGCACACGTGGTGTATTTTCGACAAAGAAAGTAACAATCGGGGGTCGATTGGCGGACAAGTTTTTTAAAGCTATATAGTGTCATGCATAAAATATGTAGCATCATAAAAAAAACTACTTGCACTACTTGGCAAAAAAGCCACTATTTCTGTATATCGCAATCTCACAAACTGAACAATAACACAAAAGCGTGTTTCGTCTTTTCTTGAAAAATTAAATATAACCTTGTTATTATGTATTGTTTTTTTATACATTTCCAAAATCAGCAGAGAATGCAAATGCTCCTCCTAAAATTTCATACACAAAATCCGCATGCACATTTTTTTCAGAAATTAAGTATGCGATTTCCGTATTCATATTTCATTTCAGAGAGCAACAAAACTTTCAGAAAAATCTTCCAGAAATAGTACATTTTAACTCAACAATTTTTAAATAATAGAAAATGGGTTGATAGCGATGAATAAGGAAACCTCCTTTGAAATTTTGAAATAAATGAGCGAGAATAAATATATCTGTCACTGATTACGAATAAAAATTGTTTTTTGAGATATAATTTATTGATATTTTTACATAAAACTGCATTAAAAATTTTGTCTAATAACTGAAATGCAAAATAACTTTGTTACCTACTAGTTCCGTATAAAAAGCAACTATTATTATTTATTTTAATAAAAAGAAGTTGAAATTTTTAAAATTAATATTATGAAATGTTTTAACTGAAATGCGTACCCTAAAGTGATTTTAGCTCTCGAATATTGATTATTAATAGACAGAAGTTAATTTAAAATCATTAATGTAATAAAAGATAATGCAAAAAACTTTGCTCACCTGATAATTATTTAGATAAAGATCGTAAACATTCTGCGGTATAGAATATTCATAAATAAACACAAATTATTCTTTCATTAATAATTCTCATTATAAATGAGTCTTATCCACGGTTATAAATTTCGTTTTGATCGGCTCTACTTGCTATGATGATTTGATCGGCTATGATGATTGGATTAAGAGAGTAAATGCTAAAATTTGGAAGGGGGTATCTTTCGATTTACTCGACAGATTCACCTGCTTTAAATACTTGTAGAACGTATTCCAAATTGAGAAAAAAATTCTTGTAAAATTGCAATATTAAACCTTAAAAACCGGTTTTTAAACCATTCATTGGGTAATTTTACTGATTAGTAACCGATTTTACCGATTAGCCTTAAACGGGTATCTTTACCGGTATACCAATGATTCTGGTTTTCAAAAATATAGCTCTTATAACCACACATTTAGTAACAAAACTGAAACGTAAATTTAACCGAATATATGGGTTTTCATGCCATAGCTAAAGGTATCATGAAAAAATCACATGTTAAAGGTTCGCATGTTTTATCACATGTTAAAGCCATATTTTTACTGTTAATTTTACTAAAATCATAGAAAGAATGATTCAGCAAAAATTACAGGTGGTGCTCCCATGGAGCCAGAGACATGACAAATTTTATCATATTCTGGTAGTTTTGACCATTTTTTCGAAGTTTACAATCAAACCTATCATTATAATGTTTTTCAAGTAAAAAAAAATTGTAAAATTGAATCAATTTATTCGGTTTATCATTCTAATATTATTTTTTCTATAAATAGTATCCCTTCGAAAACTTTCACTAGTACAAATCATTCTTCCAATTTCTTCATCAAGCAACTCTGTTTCTTATTTCCTTTTACCCCTTAAACACTAAACGATTTATTAGGAAATATATTAGAATTGTTTTTAAACAACTTCTAAAAATGAAAAATGGGAAAATAAATGAATTTTCACTGGATCTACGCTGCAGTAGAACATTTGCGAAAAGTAACTTATATAATTACGCGATAAAGATTCGAGATTTCACATGAAAGTATTTTCAACTTCCTATTAAAAGAAGTATTGATGCCTGTCCTTAATTACGTTCTAAATTACTCTTTTCCGATTACTTTTTTATCCATAAATGACCCCATTTTATTATTGCAAAGGAAATGTATCTTCTTTTTTTCTACATGTGATGATTGTTTTAAGGAGAAAAAAAACTGAGCATAACGTTTCTTTCACTTACGAGCTAATGAAAGTCTTTGATTTTTTTTAAAAATCTAGATTCCACAGAAATGGAACAAAAGAGTTTTTTTGTTAAGAAAAAGAAAGTTATTATAATCTGTCGATAGTTGAGAGCACATTCTTGATATTTTTACTAACCTCTATAAAAATATATATTTAACTAAAACAAACAACAAATAATTTAATAAATAATAAACAACAACAACCAATAGCTAAAACGAGACTATCAGAACTAACTTACATTTTAAATTTAGATAGTTTAAAAGAAAAATAAATCTTAATTTTATAAGTAACACTAGCTTTAGTAATAACAATAGCTAATTAAAAAATAAATGAAGTTAGATTTAGGATGTAGTTAGAATAATAAGAAAAATGGAAAGTGAATAAGCCATTTAATGCTAGCACATTGTTTGCTGAATTGTAAGATTGGCTAAGGACTGGACATTGACTTGGTTATGGTCAAAAAACTCTTGATGATGTTGCTAATTATTATTTTTATTTTTTAATTTGTTGTTGTTGTGTTGTTTATACTGTTTATACTTATGCCTCTGGCCTTGCCAGAAAGCCTGCTTGAAATCAAACGAATTTTTAAGTCCGAACTATCAGGCGAATTTTTAAGGGCGTTTCTTATTTTTAGTGGCTGAATCCATGGCCAAGAATACGACTTCAGCCACACACTTACAGCCCATTTTACAGGGAGATTCAATCGCACTTCATTTATTCATCCACAGATCGAAACTTTAAAATGAACCAGAATATGATCAATCTCAAATTCAGTACCCCCATCGGTATTGATTTGTTAAGGGAACTTGGGCGACTTTGTGACCCCGACATATTTAACGAGCACCATTCACCATTTTCGTACACGGAAATTCTTCGACAGGTGGAATTTGAACTCCGGCTTTCACGAACACGAACCCAACGTCATAATAGCCAGGCTATCCCGAAATCCAGTTCTATTTCAGTTTTCCATTGCTTTATCAGATATTTATTGCATTCCAAGGCATTCATCAGACATTTATTGCATTTATTGAATGATCTAATGTGTGTAAACATATTGCATCGTTCCTTTTTTTATTTTTGTTTCTCTCATTCTAATTTCAGTTATTTAAATTATACAGTTATTCTACCTATTCAGCTATTATCTTATTTTAATTTCAGTTAGTAGCTGTTTGACTTGACTTATAATCTTAAAATTAAATGCATAACCAACATGATTTTTAGTGCTGAAATTTGGAAGTTGCTTAGTCACTCTAACTACTTATAACTACTCTATTGAGCTGAAAGCTTCTGCTAAAATTTCTCACAAATTTATTGTTTGAAATTGTTTAATTGCAGAACATTTCTGTTATCTTCCCCTGACAATGGAATTTAGAAAATAGGCCATTTTGAATTTATATTATTATTATTTTGTATAAACATAAAATGTATTCCTCGCAAAAAGCAATTAATTTTATCTAACCATTGATTTTCGAATATGTCAATATTTTAACATTTTATTATAGATTCTCGATTTGTAATTTAATAGAAGGCTTCGCATCTTGCTCGCTTCCTTCACTAAACCCCGTGATTGCTTGAATTCTTAAATTCCGAAGCATAAAAAAATTATTTTGTTTATATACTATTTAATTATTGCAATTGTATACTAAGACATTTTGTTAATATGTTAATCTTAACAAAATAAACGTGTATTTAAAATAAAAACTGTACTTAACTAATTTAAGAATGTAGAAAGTGTGACATAATTAGAAAAAAATTAATGAGAAATAATTTCATTCGTAAACTGCACATAAACATACCCTCATATCATTAGATGTAAAAGTTCGAATTGAGAACAGTTTTTATCTCGCTTAAATAATTTTTTAATGTTTTTAAAATTTTCAATTTATATGATAATATTTATATTGGTCACCGTCTAATTTTTCTCTCTCACACAGTCTTTTATTTTTGATATCTACTCCAACGTGAACTGATAAAATAAAAGACGAACTTTCTATAACAATAGACAATTTATAACCAAATAAATTTTTAAAAAATTTAAAAGATTGCTTGAAACAAATTGTACAGTTTTTGAACAAATAATAACTTTAAAAATAAGTCTCTGAAATTCTTACATAAAACTAGCCCTTTTAACACATTGAATTGTAGTTGCATTTCTATATTGTTAAATGTTAACTGCATGTTAAACATTTAACGATTCTCAAACTAATTGTCAAAAGTTTTTTTTATTCCAACATACTCTCTAGAGAATTTTCTACACAGCTTCGTAATTTTCTATTTCTTTACACTTATAGTTTATAATAAAACTAAATATTATAGTTCATATCATAACAAAATGTAACATGAAGTTTAAACCCCAAAACAGCGGCGACGATGGTTATGATTTTTAAATGTAGATAGAAGCATTTTAATGCAAAATGGTATAGAGGAAATTATCGGCAGACTGTTGATTTCAAACCAAAGTAGCATATATTGTTTTGAAGTTTATCAAACGGTGTTATAGGATAAATCTTTTAAAAAAGGAAAATAAAAATCTGAAAGAAAGAGAAGGATCATTTTGGAAACATGTATTTAATTCATGAAGAGACAGCTTATAAGAAGGAAGTTAGCAAAGTTGAATTACAATTCATTTGTAAAAGAGAAGATTGTTTATAAAAAAGAAAAATAATCATCATTAACAAATTGTCAAGAATCTTTAATATTATTTATAGTCTACTGTCTGATTTACTTAGTATTTTTATGTGCTTACGTGTTTCAAGAAATTAAGCACAGACGAATGAGTAACATTATTTTATCAAATACCATCGCTTAATTAAGTCAAATCTGCTTTTGTTTATTATGAAAGAACTGAATAATTAGATACATTTTTCCGAGTAGGTGAGAAAACGTCACGAAGAGAAAGATGTAAATGTAAATTTCCTCTCTTATTAAGATCAAATCTTTTTTGAAATGAACTAAATATGATTAGATTTAATAAAACCAAATGTGAATTGATGTAACAGTGTTGTGGTTGTAGATTAGTCATTCCGAAACTTTTTCCAGAAAATTTTAATATTGTTTTAAATTATTCTTCTGAATATGATTTATTGATCATTTTTAAATTTTAAAAGAAAATGCTCATAAAATAATTCAAGGCTTATCCGCATTAATAGAGACTTATTCTCTAACGATAACTTTAAATATAACTGGTATCGATAATATAATGCGATGAAGAGTTTGTCTGTTAATCTGACTGTCTGTATTTCTATCTCTTATATCTCCAGAACAGGTTGTTCTATCGTGATGAAATTCGTACAGCTACTGCTAGGTTCAATTTTAGCCCCCGACCTTAAATAAGTTCGAAATATTCAATTAAACCGTTCGTGAGAGCCGTTGGAAAAATAGAATTTTTTCATTGGTTAATTAAACTATCAACTTTTTTTTTTCAAAATATCTTGAAGATAATATTTTTGATGTTTCCCAGCTTCAAGCTCATTTTGATCAAAGAAAGAATTTATTGCACGTATTGTTGTGTCACAACAACCAGAAATAAGACGTGAGTTGTACCAAACAATTTATTTAAACATTCACACGAAAAATCAATAAATAATATTCCTAAAAAATATCTCTTCTCAAAAAACACTCTCTTTCTCAACTACACAGAAAGAGCATCACTTCTCGTGTGTGTCTCTCAAGCAACATCATTTTAGCATTACCTCTCGAGGAATTGATGCTTTTAGCTCAGTTGTCACACTGTTACGTTACAGTCTAACTCCTCCCTTCCACAGAGTTTTCTTTGCAAAAGTAAGAAATGGCAAAAAAAACACACATAAAATTTTGTCAAAACTGATCTATATAGGTTGACATAAAACTGTTTTGTTTATCGGTATATAGGAAAATAAAACAGTAAAGGAAAATAAACAGGAAAATTGGAGTCACGAATCTTTTCAGTGAGTAAGTCATCGGTTTTCGCCGTTTGATCAGAAGTAACGATGTGTTCATTGGAATCGACTATACCGAACTGTACATTATCTTTATTTTCTACTTCCCTCCTTTCATTCATATTTTCTTGTTTTCGAGTCATTACAGCACTTATCATTGGGACTTCAAACGAATTTTCCAATAGAGCAGCCGTTTTGTTACCCAATAAATAATACCCTTTATCAAGAGAATCACCTAATACAGCTGCCTTAGTAACCACTTTTCCTAACTTACAGTTTAATTCAACTACGGATAATGGAAAACAAAATGATTCTTCCTGTATTGGAGTTTTTATCCAAACAGATTCACCCGTGTACATTTCAGGTTTTACAAATCTCCTAGGAATTAAATCCAAGGTTGCGCCAGTGTCTCGTAGTATTGAAATGCCAACGCCATTTACCACGCCAATGCTCGTATATGGTGTCATTATATCAGGAAACCTTGATTCCGAAACGTGAAGCGAAGCCACAGTTTCAGAATTTGTTTTCGCCTTGGGACATTGAGGGTGTAGATGATCATAAGAACCACATTCATAGCATCTGACATGTCTTCTTCTTTCAAATTCTCTTTTGCGAACATTTTCTTTAACATTATTTTTCTGCCAAGTCAACTTTTCTTCAGTTCTGGTATCACTTTGGTTTAGAGATCGCCAAGAATCATCTTGGTTACTTCGATTATAAGACACAGACTTTTCCTTGAAACTGTTTTTTAAACTTTCATAGTCGTCCAATTTTCCGGCTAATTTGGAATAAGAATCCAATTCCATCCAATCTTCAAGAAAATGATCTCTCATGTCATTTGGTACATGACGTTTCATTTGCTCGGTAACCATCAAACTCTTAAGATCATCGAAAGTGGTAATTTTTGCTTCAGAAACCCATTCGCTAAAATAGCAATTTAATTCTTGTGCAAAATTGCGCCAAGATTTTTCAGGTGATTTAAAATGTCGATAAAAATTTTGTTTGAGTTCCTCTGCATTAAGCTTATATTGTTTAAGAATCAATTGTTTTACAAAGTCGTAGTTATTGGCATCATTAGGAGACTCTCTTGCCAACATATTTGAAATGTCGGGTGGTACTACGCTCAATAGGTAAGGCACCCATTCATCTTTAGGAATTTGTGCAATTTCTGCTCGACGTTCAAAATTTATCAGATACAACGACATTTCATCTTTACCTTCATTAAATTTTGGTGTTATTTGTAAAATCTGTATTTTATGATTTGTTTCACCTGATACCGGTCTGTTTTGGTGCTGAATTTGAGAATTTGCTTCTAATTCGAGTTTACGCAATTCCAATTGATGTTGCCGTTCAAGTTCTTCTCGCCGTTCTTGTCTTTCAAGTTCTTCTCGCCGTTCTTGTCTTTCTCTTTCAAGTTCTTCTCGCCGTTCTTGTCTTTCAAGTTCTTCTCGCCGTTCTTGTCTTTCTCTTTCAAGTTCTTCTCGCCTAATTCTCTCCTCCGTTATACGAGTCAAACACATCTTTACATCCTCAACCTCATAATGTTTACTAGTTTGAATTATTTTTTTAATTTCACAAACATTTGCTTGAGGTGGAACAGATTCACCAAATTCGTCGGCCAATTCTATCAAATCCACTTTTTTCGCTTTATTAAGAAAAGCCATAATTTACAACTGATAAAAAACTAAATATACAATCACTGACTACCTTAAATCAACTACTCTTACTATATCCCACCGCTGCCACCAGTAAAATTCTGTTGTGTCACAACAACCAGAAATAAGACGTGAGTTGTACCAAACAATTTATTTAAACATTCACACGAAAAATCAATAAATATTATTCCTAAAAAATATCTCTTCTCAAAAAACACTCTCTTTTTCAACTACACAAAAAGAACATCACTTCTCGTGTGTGTCTCTCAAGCAACATCATTTTAGCATTACCTCTCGAGGAATTGATGCTTTTAGCTCAGTTGTCACACTGTTACGTTACAGTATTTTAATATTTAATTATTCTTTATTCGCTATGTCAGAGAAGCTCAATGATCAAAGTTAGCACTATAGCGTGGGTGGACTATGTCACCAAATTAGTATTCCTGAAGCTATTTGAAACCACGTGTTTTTAGTACAATTCCTCCATTAATATTTTGCTTATTTTTTTTTATTTCAGTGAAGCCTTTTACCAAAATTAAGCGTCATTTGCGTCAAAAATAATGTAGCGATTTGCTCTTATACCTTGGTTTTCTAAACGAATTAATACCATTTCTTCATAAATTTTGCTTCCAGTGCATAGCTGTTTTTGTTTGTGATGATTATTGTAAAATATTATTTTAAATACTTGTTAGTAGTCATCATTTTAAATACTTATTTTGCTTAAAGTGATTATTTATAACGTATTAATATAAAATTGAATAATTTGAAAACAACGGTAATAAGAAAAGTAATAAAAACGCTGTATGAATTCGTTTTGGAGAAATGTAAAAAATCCCTCTTTTGTTGCCAAATTTTAATTAATTTTACTGAAAGAAAGCTGAAATAAAGAAATTATAATATAATAAAAATTGTACTTAAAGGCAAAGTTAATGGAAGACAATTACTTATTCATTTGCAGCAATTGAAAATTGCCATACTAATATTATGTATAATTGCAAATGACGCTTAATTAGTTTTCGTCAAACATATTATGTATGACGATATTATGGTAGTTGGAGCAGTTATAATATGGAATTCTACTGCGAATTTCATGGAAATTATAGTTTCAAAAAATATTTTTGCCAGTAAAAATATTTTGGCCAGTACTTTGCCGAAAATAATTTATTAATAATTTAATGAATTTGAATCAAAAGAACTATTACAGACGTGTATAAAAAAATTCAAGAGTAAAACAAAAGCACTCTTAATATGATAAGCTCCATAAATATTAGTTAACAAATAGATTAATATAGATTTCTTCAGTTATAAAAGTAACATTATGCCTTATTCTTTCAAAGTAAATTATTTCTCTTACTGGTGCAGGTGTTTTCTCATCTGATTTCTGAAGAAGAATATACTATAAAATATTCGTTCCTTTGTTCTTTTATCTTCGTTGTTCCTCAGAGACTTTTCTTGTTGCATTGTTGCATTCATTGCATTTGTAGTGACGACCGATATATTCACTTATGAATAGATGCTGCAGAAAAAGATATATACGGCAATGGTGCAGTAAGAGGACTTAATATTAAAAATATTATCCATTTTAACAGATTGATTACATTCACTTACCACTGTATAAATAAATGCGCTTGCAAAACAATGGAAAAAATATAATTTTACGTGAAAAAAAATAATTAATCAAAATTGTAATTAGGTATAAAAGAATATAATATATAATTTGAAACTTCAAGCACAGGAAGCAGTCGTACTGCAGCGAACTTATCGAAAATATTTTCCTTTTTAAAGTATCGAAACCAAGTTTACTAAGTCTGATTTTAAAATAAAGGGAAAAAATAAACAGAAACAAAATAGTAAAAAAAAGAAATGATAAATACTCTATAAGACTTTACGAATCATTTTGAGTGTATCATTCATGAAAAATATTTTACCGTAAAGTACTATACCGTAATTTCTTCAGTATTATTTATTTAAGTAAGGCTAAGTTAAGTTTTTACCGTAATTATTACAGTAAAATTACGTTGTATCCGATTTTTTGTTCCGTAACATCTTACAGTAAAAATAGATTTTACAATAAAATGTACCGCTATCCTGGAGTGCCGGTATTTTTTACCATCATTTGATCAGGAATATTTTACAGTGTAGGGTATTTAGATTCTGTTTGAATTATATTTTGGTTTCTTACAGAACATATTGCAAGGTACCTAAAGTGAGATACAACTGTAACTTTCTTTATAAAACTACAGGAGTTTTTCGCTGAGAAAATTTTTATATATGTCTTGTATTTCCAATGGTAAAGATAACCAAAATAATGTTTATCTATCACTTCACTATGGTATGCATTCCTGTTCTTACAGAAAAGGATAAATATTTTACCAACATAATTAATATTTTACCCACAATAAAGACTAACTTATTACATTTGTTTGAAACTCCGATTATTTCTAGACTATATTGAAGTAATAATACCATTTATTTTGCAACAAACATCAAACAGGCTGGAAATATAAAAGGTAATTGCTAAC
Source organism: Parasteatoda tepidariorum (assembly GCF_982258835.1). Taxonomy (NCBI): domain Eukaryota; kingdom Metazoa; phylum Arthropoda; class Arachnida; order Araneae; family Theridiidae; genus Parasteatoda; species Parasteatoda tepidariorum. The sequence continues at coordinate 42,858,027 of NC_141762.1, read as the reverse complement.
AGGTTAACTAAATCTGACTTTAAAGGAAAGAAAAAAAAAGAAAGAAGCAAAAAGAAGAAAAACAGACGACAATGGTGGTACAGGTTCAGTCTAAATTATGTTTTTTATTCTTGCGGAACATAATGCATGATACTCAAAATGCAATACATCAGTTAGCTTCTTAACAAAACTACAGGTGGTTTTCTCGTAAATAAAAATTAAATATAAACCTTGAGTGTTTAATAATACAGATAACCAAGATAGTATTTATCCATCTGTTTGCTTAAATATTCAATCCCTTTGTTGCAAAAAATCCGTAAAGGTTGGTTACTAATATACATACCACAATAATACCGCACAAAAGTAGCTTAATACACTTGAGTGAAACTTTCGTTTTCCCAAGACTCTTTTGAAGTAAATAATACCATTTATTTTGCAACCATCATCAGACAAGCCGGAATATAAAAGGCAACAACTAACAAGCAAAATCGAAATTCAAAAGAAAACACTTACAAAGAAATCCAAATTTTTGGTTTTGCACATAGAAAGCTCAACAATGGGAAGAAATTCTCTGACAAGGGGTAAATTATAGATGAGATATCTAAACAATCGATCAGATCTTATCGAGACATTTTGGGTGGAAAAAAGGATTTGGCATGGAAAATCTTTCTCTGGGATTAGAGGAGTTCTCAGTAGTGACGAATAAATGGCTTCTTATTTGGGATTTCGGGAATGAAAAAAGGAAAGAATACTATTCTAACAGAAATGTTTCGTCTCAGCGTGGGTGATAGAGTTAAAAGATAGTTTTATACTTTTTAAAAGTGTATTTGGAAAAAGGAATTGGGAAAACATACAGATTTACCATGATATAAAATTTACTAATAATTGGATGCGCTCATATTTCAATCTGGAAACAATACTCTCGTATTAAGGAAAGAATGCTGCTTTAACAGAAATTTTTTGTTTCAGCGTGGGTGATAATGTTAAAAGAATTGTCTGTTATTTATATTCTTTGAGGTGTTTTTAGTAAGAAATATAGGAAAAAAAACACGAATTTCTTATACGACAGAATTTACAAATAAATGGATGATCTCGTATTCCAATCTGGAAACAATACTCTCGTATTAAGGAAAGAATGCTGTTTTAACAGAAATTTTTTGTTTCAGCGTGGTTGATAATTTTAAAAGAATTGTCTGTTATTTATATTCTTAGAGGTGTTTTTAGAAAGAAATATTGGAAAAAAAACACGAATTTCTTATACGACATAATTTACAAATAATAGAATGATCTCGTATTCCAATCTGGAAACAATACTCTCGTATTAAGGAAAGAATGCTGTTTTAACAGAAATTTTTTGTTTCAGCGTGGGTGATAATGTTAAAAGAATTGTCTGTTATTTATATTCTTAGAGGTGTTTTCAGAAAAAAATATTGGAGAAGAACCTCATACTATTAAATTTAATAATAATGGGATGAGGAATCGTTATAAGGAAAGAATGTTGTCTTATCAGGAATGTTTTGTTTTAGCGTGGGTGATAATGTTAAAAAAAATTTCTTTTATATTTTTTAAAAGCGTATTTCGAAAAAAGATATTGGAAAAATACGGTCGGAAAAAATACTCATACTATTAAATTTAATAATAATGGGATGAGGAATCGTTATAAGGAAAGAATGTTGTCTTATCAGGAATGTTTTGTTTTAGCGTGGGTGATAATGTTAAAAAAATGTCTTTTACATTTTTTGAAGGAGTATTTAAAAAAAAAGATATTGGAAAAAAATACTCATACTATTAAATTTAATAATAATTGGATGAGCTTCTATTTCAATCTGAAAATAATACATTAGTAATATTTTCTATATAAAAAAAGCTTAAGTTTCCGAATAAAATCGTTCCGTTCTGGCTATAAAAATATGTAATTCAAAAAGAAATTACTTGCCAACTTTGATAAAGAAATTTACACTGAGTTCAGATTTAGCGTGTAAGTGCTATATTCAAAAACACGTTTTCATCAGTATTAAAGGACCAAATAACAATGTACTTTCATGTGGCACAAAACGCAATTGTCGACTTTTTTAACACAAAAATTTAAACATCAAGGAAAACCAAGTCCACGATCAAGGCGAAATGGTAATTTAGTTTTGGTACAAATGCCAGAAAAGAAATCGCCGTGCCCTGCACTTGGTTTAAATAAGAGTTTCCTCAATCTAAACCATGCGAAAGTATACAATCATATTTTCTGCAATATCTACTCCTATTGTGTTGTATTGTACTCTCATTGTATTATCATTGTATTGTAGAATCATAATATCGGAACCTTAATTAAGTGTAAATTTGTTTCAATCTTGATAAGGAGTAAAATTGATCATTAATGAAGAGTAAAATTGAAAATTTTTTTCATTGAAATTAAACGAATTTTGTACTCTCATTGTATTATCATTGTATTGTAGAATCATAATATCGAAACCTTAATTAAGTGTAAATTTGATTCAATCTTGATAAGGAGTAAAATTGATCATTGATGAAGAGTAAAATTGAAAATTTTTTTCATTGAAATTAAACGAATTAGAAATTCAAAGCATCAAGTAATCTAGTTTAAAAAATATGCATCATGTTTCAAATAATTTATAATAACCATAACATGTTAAAATTTATTTTGTTTCTGGCTCTATGGAAACACAAAATTCTTATTTTTAATTTTAATTTTCACTGAAATGCTTTGATAATGATTTTTTTTTTAAATTAACACTAAAATATGGTTTTAAAAATGTGTGAAAAATTTTGTAAACTTGGTGTCAAGATTTTAAGGTAAAGAATAAAATTTAGCGAGGCTGACGAAAGCAATGAAAAATATGAAATTTTGAAACTTAGTCCATATCAAAAATGAAGCGTGTGATTTATGTTTTTTTTCAGACTGGCTTATGTTTGAAGAGTTCGTTAATTGTTTTGATGTACCCAATGCTTTTAATAAATGAATATATTTAATGCAGTTTCAATTAATTATATTTTCTATTTTCCAATTGCATTAAATCAAATTTTTAATCAAATCATTGGGGATTCTGCTAGTTTGGATCCCAAACACTTAGCTATCCTTAACAAGTAATTTAGTGAAGCTAACAAGTAGTAAAATGGGGTAAATTTATCATAATAACTTAGAGTAGGACATAAAAACCACTTAATTAAATATTCTTTCTAGTTTTGTAGTTTTTACTAAATGTGTTAGAAAAAGAACTATAATTTTGAATAACAGCTATTCCGGTAAATCACTAACAGATAAATTGCTTAAATACCATATACTTTAATATATTAACCAGATTTTTTTACCATAAATGTCTTTAAATAAGTGTGGTTATTTAAGAGCATATTTTTCTCCTTGAAGAGTAAGGGATAAATGTTTTTTTTATTTTGGATATTGAGAAAAAATGATAGAAAAGCTTCATTATAGAATTTTGCGATATTTGTAAAAAAAAAAAAAAAAAAAAAAAAGAGGGGGCTACCAGTTTTTATATTTCAACACGCACCAGTTTCTAGTTTTGAATATTCAGTTGAACCCTGGTAGACAGTCGCTCCAGTTTTCAATGTTTATAGCAATATAGCAATGTAAATACTTAAACTTACTTGATTGTTTTTACATTAAAATTTTTCCATCATTGCCAATATTATTTTACCTTTTCTTCAATTCGAGTTTTCCTTATTTGACAAATAATCCGGAAATCTTTGTATTTTTCTGCTGCGTTTAACCGGTTCAAAGACGTAGTGAAAACAGTCAATGGAACTTAAAAATCTGAAAAAAAAATATTTTTCAATTTTAATACAATATTAAAAGAATAGCCTGATTATTTTCTCTTAACTATATATAAAGTTTTTTGTTGTTTTATTTGCAATTAATTTCGGTGGTATCTCTCCATTCATTCTAGGTGCCCACTTTTTTATAAAAAAAAGTGTTCAAAATTGAATAAGGATGCGCATTTTTTTTAAATACGTGTATTTTTTTAAATAGGGTAACTAGTTTAGTATATTAAAATTTTTTTTCTTCATTAATTGAAATTTTTAAGGTTTTTAAGAATTACGAAAAATAATAGTTCAATTTTTTAAATAATATAGTTTGGTTTTTCAATGTTCGTTTACAATTAATGTTTAGACTATTTGTTACAAGAATCGATTTCAAAATTTATTATTTAAAAATGCAAACTTTTAAAAATAAGAATACTTTGGAACTGAAATTATTTTTTCATTTTTCTTTCCATGAAAAAATATATTTAAAAAACATTTCAAGTAGCAGTTGTTGATTATACATATACTGAAAAACATTTTTACAAATTTAAATTAATACTTTTTTAAATTAAATTTAAGGGATCTTTTTTATAACAAAATGAAGCTAAAAAAATATTATAATTAAAACTTTATAATGCTTTTTCTCCTCTGTTCAACCGAAATATAGTATAAAAAATGCTGAAAGAAAAATAAATTCTATAACACCAAAAATAAAATAAACATTCATTTAAAAGTCTACTACCCTCTTAATACAGTTGAAAATAAAATATTTAATTCATATTTACTCTTATACAGTACTAATAACTTATACCAAGAATACCCACATCTTATAAAAAAAATTCCTCTTTTCAACTAGAGTTTTTGATAAGTAATTAATAAAATTGTCTCGGATGAATTCTCGAAATTCTATTCTTTCAAATGTATTTAATTAAGAGCTCATGATTGATTTTAAAATTTGTTGAAAGCAGCAACTTCAATCGAATACTACTTGATTAAATGTAAATTTAGGTTAAAGAAAAGGGTATATTCAAAACAAAATAAATACAATTTTTGAGAACTCTATTCATCTGCAAAAATATTGATGTTCTCAGACAGTGCTTAAAATTTATTAAAAGCTTTCAAGTGCCACGTTTAAAGTATTTAAACTCAAACAATTTTATATGAAAGCAGAAAAGATAAGTGAAAATTAAACAATAAAATGATATGTTAAATTAATAATTCGCTGAATAAACTCTCTTCAATGAAGACAGAACCTCATATTATTCTAGATTTTAAAGTAAAAATAATTTTTCAATAAAACGTGTCATTGTCTCTTTTTAAAAAGAAAGCAAAATTTACTCTTTCTGTACCTAAATGGAACAAGTATTCCACTCAAACAAATGGCTATTTCGAAAAGAAAATAACAATGGATACACGGCAAGGCAGTCCATTACTGGAAACCAAAAGAAAAGTTTTAGAATCTTTCAATTTCCAATAAAAACTTAATGCATTCTTTGCTTTTAATGTATTTTGGACAACCAGAACATTGTTATCAATTTCGATGCATGCTTCTTAACGGAGAAATTGAAAAACTGCAGTTAAAAGTATTTTGGAAGAAGAAAGTTTTATATTTATAGTGATGTTCTCAAAACCGTTTATTTTAGATTAAACTATCTGATTAAAAACTTTATATAATGTCAAAGTGTTGTTAAAATTTCACTTTTTGACTTTTAAATTACTTGCATAAAATATTACTTCATTTAATTTCTTAAACAGCATAAATTTTTTTTAACAAAAATTAAAGTGCATTAACCTTTAATTGGGAATAATTTTGATTTTAATTTTCCAGAGTGTTTTACGTCAAAGTGTTGTTAAAATTTCCCTCTCCGACTTTTAAATTGCTTGCCTAAAATATTAATTCATTTAATTTCTTAAACGACATAAATTTTCTTTTTAACAAAAATTAAAGTGTAATAACCTTTAATAGGGAATAATTTTGATTTTAATTTTTCAGAGTGCTTTACGTCAAAGTGCTGTTAAAATTTCCCTCTCCGACTTTTAAATTGCTTGCCTAAAGTAATAATTCATTTAATTTCTTAAACAACATAAATTTTCTCTTTAGCAAAAATTAAAGTGCAATAAACTTTAATTGGGAATAATTTTGATTTTAAATTTCCAGAGTGTTTTTAAAAGATGTGGTTGGTGTTAGATGCTAAAGCCCTCCACTTAAATCAAAAGAAAATAAAAATTTACGTTTTGGATATCTTTTCCCTAAAGCGAGAATCTCTTTTAAAATAAAAATTTACTTCTTAAGCATAAAGCGTTATAACTTCGAAAAATTGTGTTTTATATTTACAGAGTGTTTAAATAATAGCAGCTGTTTTGATTTTAATAGCTGAAACACTACTAATCACTCGATATATAAAATACTTGTAAAACGACACGTTTTAACTATTCCACGCTAACAGGTAGTTAGATTAAATAAAAATAACTGAAGAAAAAAGAATCTAACATAACTTAATCAAATACAATGATTATTAGTATTCAGACACGGAAAAAATGTTTTGGTAGAATAACCGTACTTTTATGGTAATGATATTTTAAGTAAGAAAAAAATTTTAAAAAATTTATATGGTAATCATTTGCATGATAATTTTTCTATTATTATCTTAACGGTTAACCGGAAATTTTGGTTTAATAAACTATAGTTCTTATTATTAGTTAGTTAGGTAATTAAATATTATTGGTGCAAAAGCCATTTTTGGCCATACCGCACCTACAACTTGTTTTATAAGAAACATTCTGCTATAAGTTAAAACTAAATTGATTTGTAAAAACCAATGTCCCTTAGATAATTAAAAATGTTATTCTGTGGTTTATTTCCAATTAATAAAGTCAATGTCGGATTAAAGCAACCAAAATGGCGTTGTCTCTGTGTTTTAAATTTGTTACACTTAGTTAAAATATGTTTAATAGTGAGCGGTTCTGTACAATGAGAACATTCGGGTGCAGTTTCGTTTAATAAAATATGTTTATGGGCTACTCGAGAGTGACCAATGCACAAGCGATTTAATATTACTTCCTGCTTTCGACTAATGTTTAGACTTCTATAAGATTTTATAGAAGGTTTAATGTCATGCAATTTATTATTCATTTCATTTTCCCAATCATTTTGCCAGTGTAAATATTGTTCATTGTCAATTGCATTTTTGATATCTGTGTAGGTAAAAGGGTTGTTTGTTATATTGTTTGTTGACTTAGCCACGTTATCTGCTGTTTCATTATCCGAAATGCCAGCATGGCCTGGCACCCAACAGAAAATTATTTCATATTCTTTTAGGAGTAAATTGCTGTATAGGTTTTAAATATTATTTATAATAGAATGCATATTCAGTTCTTTATTTTGTAAGGCAACTATGACACTTTTTGAATTTGAATATATTATCCATTTTTTCAACCTTTGAGAAGAAATAAATTGAAGAGCCAGATAAACAGCATGGCATTCAGATGTAAATATGGAGCATTTTGAATGCAATTTTTCAGATATTGTGGAGATAGGGGTAACAACAGCGCTTGCAACATGGTCAAGGCCTTTAGAGCCATCTGTAAAAATGGTATTAAAATCACTATATTGCTCTTGGTGTGAATTGAAAAGCTGTAAGTAAATGTCAGCAGCAGTTTGTGCTTTTGTCAGATTGATAAAAATATCAATAATTTGGGGAGAAATGACGTCCCAAGGAGGACTTAATCCGCTTACAGGTAAAATATTAAAGTCTTCTAGGTTTAGGTCAGATAAAAGCTTTCTTACTCTCAAACCAAAAGTCGGTATTGCAGAGGGTCTACTACTAAATAATATTTCATAAAATGGAGTTATAACATTTGAAAACATGGGATGTATATGATGGCTTTTGACATGAAAATAGTATCTTAATGCTAACTTATTCCGTCGCTGAGCAAGAGTTGGTTCATGATATAAAACGTTTAGACTTTTTATGGGTGATGTGCGAAATGCTCCTGTTGCTATGCGTATGCCGGAATTATGGATAGTGTCAAGATATTTAAGAACAGATTTTCTAGCTCATCCGTAGACAACGCAACCATAGTCGAGTTTAGATCGGATGATACACTTATATATTTTGAGCATGGCATCTGCATCTGCACCCCAAGAGGTGTTTGTCAAAACTTTAAGTAAATTTAATTTTAGTCCACAGGTTTTTCTTAAGTGCTTAATATGTAATGCAAAAGTGAGTTTAGAGTCTACGATCAAACCAAGAAATTTCGTTTCGCTTAAAACGGGAATTCGGAAGCTTTTGAGACATAGTTCAGGATCGGGATGGAGTCCTCGTCGTCGACAGAAGTGTATACTAGTTGTCTTATTTGTAGAAAAATTAAAACCATTTGACTTAGCCCATTGGGATAATTTATTAATGGCGAGCTGCAATTGTCTTTCGATAGTGTACATATGAGATGCTTTACAGGAGATCCGCAGATCATCAACGAATAACCTGCCGTCCACTGTAGATGGTAATGTAGTTAAATATCGTTTATTTTTATAAGAAATAAGGTTACACTAATGACACTACCTTGAGAAACACCTTCCTCTTGGTTAAAGGTGTCAGATAAAGTGTTATTCATTCTAACTTGAAATGTCCTGTCTGTTAAAAAGTTTTGAATAAAATAAAACATATTTCCATTAATGTCTTAATTTAAAAGGTCCCTTAAAATGCCGTATCTCCACGTCTTATTATTACACATTTAATAAAAATACAAAACTTGAACGAAAATGTAACCGAAAAAATAGTTTTTATGCAATGTCCTAAGGTATCACAATAAAATTATCAAATTTTACCATATTTACTATCAAACAGCGAAGTAAAAAACCTAAAGTCATAACCAAAGCTCTTAAGTAAAAGTTAAATATTCTACATCACTAAGGCAGACTATTTCTTAAGTAAAAAAATTAGGCCAAAAAATGTACATTCTCTGAATAACATTCCTTTTTTACAACGGATTTAGATTTATAAAAACAAGTTTTAAAGGAATAATTATTATTGATGCCATTAATAATTATGCTTTTAATAAAATAAACAGAATTGTTTAGATAATTTTAGAAATTTTTGAAATGTTATTATGGTGATGTAGTACGGCATGCTACTGCCATCAAACTGATCATTTAATTTATCTGACGCGACAGATAAAAATATAATTAAGTGTAAATATGTAAATGAACATGCCATAAACTTCCTTTCTGATGAAATTGAGCTATTATCTGTAATATATTATTGCTACATTTTAAAATGCTTAAAAAATATGGAATCGCCTATAATTTATTTTAGAACAATGGCTAACACTTAACCAATGAGAAAATTCCATTTTTAAATGGCTCTCGTAACGATATAATTGAAAGTTTTGAATTTTTTTTTTTTTGTTAGATCAGGGACTATTTGCTTTGTTCGTCGACTATTTCAATTTCATGGCACAGATAAATTGTTAATTTTATTATTACATCAAGTCAAAACAACTTTAAAATATAAGATATACAAATATTTGCTTCACTTCAAAGTATGTTACGTTTAATGACAAAATACACATTTTGATCAAAATCGGTGGAACACTTTTTGAGAAAGGAAATTGTAAACGGACGATTCTTTAAAATAGTTGCTAATTTCATCAGAATTTCGTTTTAATATTTTTTTCATTTATTTTTTTCTTTCTTGATGAACGAATGTATGCAAAATAAAAAAATTATATTACGCTTTCCAAATTTTCGACCACTCATCTGTCTGAACTATTGGAACCACATTTTTCACATTGTAGCTAAGTCCTGAGAATCAAGAATCGAAATCCTTAGAAAAGACAGTACATTTGTGTCTAATTTTGTTAAATTAAAATTTTATCTGTGCTAATTAAAAAGCTTATGCTCTTCTCGAACCAAAAAGATTGAGCCCTTGTACTTGAAAATTCGACAATAAGATCAAGGGGTTATTCAGGCTGTTCACATTTCTTTTTTGTGCACTGTTACATTTATATTAGGAATAAAATAATTTTTTTTATCATATTTCATCATTTATCTCATTTTTTTTTAATTGCAAAGTAACATAATGTTTAAATTCTTCATACAACATTCTTTTTTGTTGAAAATATAGCGGAAAATACATATTTCATACCTCAGGACTTTTATGTCATGTTTTAAACGAAAATAAAAATGAGCATTTTTTAATTGTAGCATCATTATTAAAAGCGTTTCTTTTCGAAATTGTAAAGAATCGCCAGAAAGAGTTATTATTTTATACATACTTCAGCGCCTTTAAACACTCCATTTTATTACCACGTTTATATAAACTTGCCTTCGTGTATGTCTGTTCGGGTGGAATTTTGTAATCGATTTTAAACTATCTTCCCGACTAGCTACAAACTTCAAATTTAGCACACAGTTCAGAATTGGATGACAATGCATGAAAATGAAGAGGAAAAAGACATGCAAAGTAAAATAAAATTAAAATTTAAAAAAAATAATATTTTCGAGATTGTCTTTTGTTGTCGATTCATTTTATTTCAAATTATTACGTGTCAGGTGAAAAGATTTTTGTTGTCGGAGTATTTTTATTGGCTGAAAAATCACGTGGTAGGATCCAGTTTTTCCTCATTCATTTCCAGATTGTTTTGGTTGTCATCAGCATAAAACTAATGAAAGTCGTAAAGGTATTGTTTTTCTATAAAGATTTTTGTATCCCTAATTTAAAATAAAAGTTCTATTATTTTAGTAGTGGTCTTGTAGTAGTCTTGACTACTCTTGACTAAGAAAAATAATCTAAATAAAAATATATATTTTTAAAAACGACGTTTTTTGTAGTGAAGAATAATAATTAAAAAATAATAATTTTTTAAAAATATAAAATAAAAATTAAAAAAATCATAGTTTAAAATAAAAAAATTCAAAATAAAAAGTAATATTTTTAAAAACCACGTTTTAGTAGTGGAGAATAATAATTAAGAAAAAAATTGAAAAACGAAAAACGTGGGGCGCATGAAATACATAACAGTACATATACACACACATATACGCATTTTCTTACTCATACACATGCACAGCCACATATACATCCACATACATATGCATATACAAAAGCATATTCCACATCCACATTCAGATACAATTACAATTACTGATATACATACACATATTCTCAAGAGCACACATACACACACTAATATAACATTACTGTTATGTATTTCATGAGCCCCACGTTTTTCGTTTCTCAATTTTTTTCTTAATTATTATTCTCCACTACTAAAACGTGGTTTTTAAAAATATTACTTTTTATTTTGAATTTTTATTATAATTACATATTTGTCGAACTAACTAAAGTAAATCCTTCTAATAAGGCAGTTCAGTTTCAACAAATATTTTTTTCCTTATAAAATTTAAATATTTATTTTTAGTTTTAGTCTCCATTAGCTATTGAGTAAAATTCATAATTACTTTTTAAAATAAATTAAAAGCAATTCCTTGTTTCGAAACTCCAAAACTCCCCAAAGTAATTAACGATTTTCTTGAATAGTTAAAGTTAAAAATTATTCAAACGTCACGATTACTTTCCTTTATCCTTATAATAGTAAAAAAGCTAAATTCGGGAAGTATAATAAATTCTAAGAAGAAGGGCAATGATTGTTTGTAGACAATTATCTTATTTGTATGCTCCTGCTTGAAAACTTATATTCATAATACAATATTAATAACTTTTCATAAATCATAAAGTAACAACTATTTTTCTGTGTTCCACCATTTAATTAATAGCCACGAATGTCAATCACATTTAATTATCATAACCAAAGAGTTACTCTTAGGCTCAAATGACATGCGCTTTATCGCGTAATTTTCGTAACAAAGCAAATAAAATTGATGAAAACCATTTTTTTAATCAAAAAAATATGTCTTTATGTTTAATATTTAATACACCGGATTTTCGTGCTGCTGCATTTGAGAAAGTAAAAAAAAATATTACATTTTATATAAAAAAAATATATATTGATAATTTATTTCATAACTTTCGCAAAAATTTAACTTAAACGCAATCAGCTGATAATGCAAAAAATACCTTTTTTCAAAAAACAATGTTTCAATCCTTGAATATATATTTTATTAATCCAAACATAATAATTAAAATATAGAGCAAAATGTTTTTAGAAAAAAATTATGTCAGTTTCCAGTTTTGTGTACATAAAACGTAGAATGAGTGAGTAATGTAAATTTTTGCCTCAAAAACCATGATTTGACTATATTAGGAATAAAGCTAGGTTAAAACTACAGATAACTTAATCAAAAACTAAGATATAGGTCAATAAATGCAATTCTTCTAAAATTTTATCGCACGAAAACAAATTCCTCCTTTATCAGTTGTCATTAGTATCAAAAGTGCCTTTGAAATCCTTCTTTGCGAAGAAAGCTTAACATATATTATTATGCATTTTTTGTATCTTAATTATAGTTATATATGTAAGATAAAAAGCTGAAACATTCAATTCAAAAAATGTGTTCTATTAAAAAGTGTAATATTGTGCTCATTCTTGAAATTCAGGCGATTAGCATGAAGATGACGTGTACGACAGGTACTACAAAAGCTGTCTGATTTAAAGAAATGTCCGATAAAAGGGACCGACATTCTGGCAAATTTTACGGTGAAATGAATTTAACTCTAATATGAGTTTTACGGATGCTGTACTCTGTATGCCAGTATTTATTACCGGAATTTAAACCGGAAATTCGTGCAGCGCATTTTTCGACGCCCAGTTATCAGATGCTTGTTCTTCCCAAGTAAAATAATTACGCAATATTCACTCGTAAGAATAAGACTTAAAACACACCGAAATATCTTTACGAAATATTTTCACTTAGCATTTTGTAAGTTAACGTAGTATTTTATACGTTGCGTAGTTAATACAATCTTGGTAATTAACAGAGCTTGCCCTGAATATACGTACGTGAGCGGCGTGCAAGGTGCTACATGTAAGTGCAAAAACTATCTATTATTCACTAATAATAAACTATCTATTATTCACTGATTTGGAATAGAAGTTTGTTCAAAAAATTTTACATTCAAGTCATTAAATAAAATAAAAAGGGTAGTTTTGTGCTCAAGCTTAATACGAATAATTTAGTGTACAATATTTAAAAACGAATCATTATAAAAAGCTTTTTATGTAATGACCGGATCTTCGAGCACTAGGGCTGAATCTTAATACATAGTTGAGGGGATGACCAAGAAAATGATGCGTGATTTGAGCAGACAATATTTTGAGTTACAGAATAAGACCCAAAATAGTGCTTTCTCAGAATAAACAGTATTTTTTTCGACATATTTGGGTTTCTGACTCTCAAAATACGGGTGATGACCGCAAAAGGATGATTCCAATGGTTTGATCAGGAGAGCGGTCTAAAGTTTGAACTCCTTAATGCTAATTCTACTTTTTTCGTATTTCGCCAAATCAATTGTTTTAGAGAAGTAGAAAAAATTTGAACACAATTCTAAAATTCGTTTATCAAAGATAATTCCTTGCAAAAAGTAATTTTTGCAAATTATTCTTATTTTTATTATTAATTTTAATAATAGTTGAGAAACGTTTCAACTGTAAGGGTATACAAATTTTAACATCATTTTTTTAAAAAAAATTAATTTTATAAGGCAAAATGCAAAGATTTAATGAATCCGGTCGAATGGTGCCAGAGAAATTAAATTTTAAAAAATTGACTAAGTGTGCAAAAAAAGAAGAAAAGATACACCGTGTATTTTAATCAAATAAGTAAATAGCACAGCATAGTGAACGCTCTGCAAGCCAGTTCCAACTGAAAGATATTACATGAGCAATCCAAATCAAGTAAATTTGACTTGTGATCAACACTTAATTCATCGGATATAAATAACTAATTAAAGAAACACCTTTCATGAATAGTATTTATTAATTTTTAACTTAATATTAAACGGTCATTATACAGTTTACATAAATATTTTAAAAAATATGTTGTATAAAATGATACTAAACAATCGGAAAAATAGTTTTTGACAGTTACCGATATTTCATAGAATCTTTTATTGCTAAATATCTCTTAAACACTTTTCTTTTTTTTTTTTTTTAATTAATAAAATGCACGTCATGCTGAAATATGCATATCATATTTCCTAACATTTAAAACATAAATTATCTTCTTTTCTAATCCTTTTTCAATAAATAAAAAGTATTAGCATAATGTGTAGATTTTTTATACCACAACCTTGAATTGAGTGCAGAATAAAATCTTAGAGAATCTCTCAACATCCGCATAGAATTTGAAAACTGTTTTATGGTTGCTGATGTTTTTAATCTCACTAAAAAATATTATCTTAACATTCCGTAAGGTTGACTGAATGTAGAGCTGAACGGCACTTGATATTGGCAATAGTGCCCCAAGCATGAACAATCTTATCAAGTGTCTTAAAAGTGATGGACGAATTGAAAAATCAACTAATAATAAAGGAAAAAATGACATAAATGTACCTTTTCCTTAGTTTTGCTTATGAAAACCGTGTTTAATCTCCATGTTAAACAAACAGTTAACATGTTTAGTAACAGATGGCACTTCAAAAACTGAAAATTTATGATATGTAGTGGTATTTCAAACATCAACGGGGCGCTGTCTACAAAAAAATTAATTAAATAAAAAATAAAGAAAAGGGGCAGTTTACTTTTAAGCGATGTTTGCTAACTAACTTTGTACCTCTAAATAAATATATAATATAAAGAATAGTAAAGATAATTAGTAGGAGAAAGTAATTTCGTGCCGAGAATGAATAAAGAAAAACAGCTCATATAAAACACAAATAAAGGCTCAAAAAATGAACATACTATAGTATCGATTGTACGAACAAGAACCATCTTCAGTGTCGAAACACAAAATAACAGGAGCACGTAATGAAGCAAACATATTTTAATAAGGAAAAAAAAGTGGTTTTACCAACAACAGAAAAATGAACAAGCTTGAATAAGATAATAAAAGAAGAGAAATAGGAAAAAGGTATAATTGGGGGGGGGGGGTGAAACCCTAGGATATAAGAAATAGAAATAAAATAAGAAAAGATTTCCGCAACTCGAAAGAATGAGAGGTTAGAAAAACCAATAAATAAATTATGAGAGTTTTTCAAAATATGGACTGATTCAACTTTGTAGAGCAATGGTAGATGGATAATATCCTATTTTTGGACATATCGCTTATGCTTTTTAAGTTGAAATTTTTAGGCAAGTCTATTTTGCCCAATGCGCGCAAAAGGGTCACGGTGGCTCAGGGGATCGAGCCTTTTTTTCCAAATGAGTTAACCCAGGTTTGAATCCAAGTGGTACCTGGTTAATACGAATTATGCTCTCGGCTCCCATCGACCACAGCGTGACGTAGAATATTCTCAGTAGTAGGTGGATCAGGGGTTAGAATACAATTGCCCTTTCGGGCGGTTGGAATGTATTCATGGTTTTCCTCTTCATGTTACGAAAATGCTGGTTAGTTCCATCAAAAAGTCCTCCGCGAAGACTAGTTTGGCCCCAATGCTTGATTCAGGAGTTCCCTATCTTCTGGATTGGGTTCAAGCTTACAAAACTGCGAAGTTGAACATTGGTAGTTGTAAACTCAAAAATCAGGTTGGCAGTTCAACGCTGGTTTTGAAATGTAAAAAAATGTACCCTAGACCACACTGAATAGAGTTTTGATAACTAACGCAGATATTTTTGCTGTTATTGGCAGCTGAGACTATTGCTATGATAGCTGGGATATTTACTAAAAATACTCACTGGAAAAAATTTATGTTGAAAGACCTGTCTTAATTGCTGGAAGATGAAAAAGAAGAAGATTGCTAAAGAAGATGAAAACAGGTTACTAGTACATTTTCTTACTAACTACTTGGTATTGCAGTTTGCAATTATTGTTTTACGTCTTTAAGGAAAAGTTAGAATTTTTTTTTTCATTTTTAATTTCTTATGTACTAAGCATGTTGTGACGTTATTTTCTTTCCTCTATGTTTTAGTACAAAGCTACTAACGAACATGACAAAAATATTTAATTCTTTTTTATTTCGAAAAGCATTTTTATTTGAAAAAAATAATTCTATTTATGGTTTCTAAAGCAACCACTTTATTAGGTTTTACAAAACAAGACTGATTACAATTTCTTTTTTCTTCGGCGAAACGCAACACGTGAGTTAGTTTTACATTGTTGATGCAAATTACATCAAATCCAATTTTGGTTGAACAAGAAAAAGAAGGGAAAAAAAACGTGCTGAGTAAAAACTTTATTCCGTTAGGTTAAAAAAAAGGGTGTTGTTGCTTTTATCCGGACCGCAGCGGAAAAGCCTTTCAGATAAGAAAAACATTTTCTTCCTAGGGAAATGCAGAGAAGAAGTTACGGTCAGTACTTTACTGAGTGGACACTTTAATAGGGAAAGGAGGAGAAAAAATATTTCAAAAGCAAATCTAACAAAAATCATAAAAAATTCATAGCACGCTGAGGTAAAAGAAACTATTCTTCTTTTCTATTTACGATCTACCCAATCCACTAAGTGAAGCTAAATATAAATGCTGCGATTTAGTAAAAGCCTACGGAAAAAGTTTAAAAAAGTAAAGGAAATTTCTCTACTCTTGGAAAAACTTTCAAGTAAGGTTAGAGAAAACTAAATTTTAAACAGCGTTGTAAAGTGAGCTTATAAGAGAAAGGGGTTTTAGTAGTTTTTTTCTAAATTTCAATACGCATTTTGTTTAAAAAATACTTACACAATTGCATTTCATTTCTGAAATTGTTTTTATTGTACAACCAATAAATATACTATATTTAAACCCTCCATTTGGTATTATTTCCGTTAATATAGTAACAGTCAACTGAAAGTTCTGGTATTCAAAATTCTGCTTTTTATTACCATGCATTTAGTAAAAAATTAAAACTGAAAAGTAAATTTAACCGACTAAAGGGCTTTTATACCATGCACTAAGTTATCATGATAAAATTACCAAATTTTACCACACTTTATCAATTATTGTAAAATTATATTTTATTGTTAATTTTACCAAAGTTATTACCAAAGCACTTCTCGAAACAAATTTCCGGGCATTTTGGTGTTCACAAAGCACAGTAAATTTTACCATATTCTGGTAGCTTTGACAATACTTTTTTATACTCATTGTCATATATAACTTTTCAATTATTATGCATATTAAGCAGCATCCGTTACTCTTAGATATATTTTCGCTCTCTCATAACTATCTAATATACACCGAAGAGCCATTACATTATGACCACCCTGCTAATAACATGTAGGACCACCTTTAGCCCTCAAAACTGCTAGCACCCGCAGTGGCATTGATTCCACAAGGTGCTGATAGGTAGTCTGAGCTATCTGGTGCCAAGCGCTCACCAACTGGTCCTGCAATCCCCTCACATTGCGAGGGGGTAGAGTGGCAGTGCGAATTTGGTTTTCCAAGTAGGACCACAAATGCTCCATTGGATTAAGGTCAGGTGAATTTGGGGCCCAAGGCATGACTTGAAAATCACTGGAATGTTCCTCGACGATTCGACCCTTATGACATGGTTCATTATTCAGTTGGTAAACATGGGATAATGCAAGCTACGTCTGTAAGAAGTACGTCTAAGTAGCTTACAGACGTCAGGAATTGTTCTATGAAGATTATGGGTCCAAATGTACCCCATGAAAAAATTGTTCCTGGTCGAGAAACCATGAAAACCTGGGCGAGCCATTGTAATAGATGGAGGGTGGTCATAATGTAATGGCTCTTCGGTGTATATGCTCCAAAAATGCGTCTGGTATATATGCGTCAGCTGTCCTTGTCAATAAATGTCTTAAAAGTTCAAATTCCAACAGTTAGTCTATTTTGTCTTTCAGCAAATTTTACAGTAAATATAAAATGCAGTGTAAAAACAAAATGTAGTGTAAAACATTTGGCAGCTATAATTTAACTTTTTTCATATTTATAATTCCTCTTTCATTTGTATAAACCAAACAATTGAAACAAGTGATGGATAGTCTATTGGTCTCAGGATAGATAAAATAGCCTTTCAAAGCTACTCATTATTTCCACCGTGCTTAGCACAAACTTGCTATCGATTTTCACAGTTGATTCTGCGCTTAGAGTCTGATTTTTGTTTTAATTTTTTTAAATATTAATTCTTTATTAAAGTTCATCATTAAATAACAATGCTGATGAGCTATAATTCCATGAGTGTCTTCATGCGTGTGTTATTAACATGGAATTTCTAAACCATGCCATATCATGCTTCCTTTCGTCGCATCACCAACAGTTTTGGTGATGAAGTTTGAGGCAGTTTAAGCTAAGAACAAAATTTTGATTTTTGTATTTCTTATGCTACAAACATTATATTCAGAGATATTATTAGAGATGTTCTTGCAAAGATAATTTACTTACTGCAGAAGTTACCTTTCTTTCAATATCCAAAACACTTGCATTAAAATTTTCTTAAACAGTTTTACAGAGAAGCAGCTCCCAAAAAGTGTTCTGCAGAACCCTAAGGTTGTACGGAAAGGCCTCTGGGCACCATGAGTTAATGCATTTTTTATAAACCAGAAATGATTTTTGAAACCTGTAATAGTCATGATTGGGTAGAAAACCTGAAACATTTAGCCAATAATCCATTATTTATTTAACAATTAAGTTACTATTATGAAATTGTTTAAGTAAGATGCCAATGAAAAAGAAATAGCAGAATTTTAAACTTTAATTTGCATTTTTATTTTCAATAACAATATTTTTAATAAATTACTAAAAAGATATGTATTTGTAAATAATTGTATCAGTATTTCTAATCGAACTTAAAAATTAGAAACAAAATAACTAAATTCAAGAATTATGAATTATTTTTATACATTGACCATTCTCATATTTTATAACAGTTCTCTTCATAAACCATATTTCAGTTTATTTTCAACTTATATTACTCAGTTCGGTTCATGCATACGCGAATAAGGCTAACAGACTTGTGACTTCAACTGTCCAACATAAAACCTAATTTTAATACTATTATTGATGAAATAATGTAAAAAAATTATTCTAAATGTTTCCAAATCAATTAAAAAAAATTTTATGATAATATTCACACCTGCTAATTTAGAAAACATTTTAGCAGTCAGGGTTCCGCCAAAAGAAGTTTGATTATTTAGGATTCCGTAGCCAAAAAAAATTGTGAAACATTTTTCGAAAAGTCTTCGTTGACACTGTTGAAAAATGGTGTCCTCCTGATAATTTCATAAGAAGAATTTGTTATTTGTTATGAGTTCGTTACGCGATTGATCTTTTAAAAAAATTTGACTCTTTCAAAATGGCCTTTCTCACATACCTGTAAAATATATGAACTGAACCAACAAGAATTTAATTAAAACTCTTATCTTGACACAGAGTTTGTTTTTTTAAAATAGACATTTATCATGGTGCATACGTAGGAAAATTGTTCCTATTCATAAAGTAAGTTGTACAAATTGAACATGGGTAGTATAAAAAATGATAATAGTTCAGTATGCTATATGGCATAAATTCGCTGTATTTTCCAAAAACCTTTCCTTTAATTAATTTCCTTTACTTTAATTTAAATCACTAAAGGACATTTCTTGGGGGCATTTTTTTGAAATTATTCATAGGTTTAAAAGAAGTTTCAGGGCTAAATTAGTATTTTCTCTAAAAGGGAAATTTATCTACAATTCCTGATGAAAGCGCAACAAACCAAAATTTTTCGTTTCGTAACTTAAAAATTAATATTTGGATGTAATTATTTTATTCATTAACATTTATATTATAAGAACATTAATAATCTAATTTGTCTAAGAAAAATTAATAAAATGATGTCTTAAAATAAATGTCTTTACTAGTTTTCTTGAAGAAAAAAAAATCCTTAATCTTTAAAAACTATTTTAAAATAGTTTCTAGAAAACAAACGTCTTAATCCTAACGTAAAACAAAACAATTCATATTTTCCTTTTGTCTGTCGTAATCGATTAAATACACATTCTAATTCATTTTATCGTAACATTTTATCGGTCTCATCTTTAAAAAACTAATAATAATGTGAATTATACAAAAATAAAATTTGCTATTGAAATCTTTCTTTTTTCAACTCCAAATGTTTTAATAAAATAATATTCTTCCCGAAGTCTTTAAGGAAACTGAGCCAAAGGGAAATTTTATTGATTTAGTTATTACAGCTGTTACTTTTCTTTCTATCATAAGGAATGAGAAGAAAGACAGAAACCTCTTGATGAGAATTTAATTGCTAAAAAACAACAGTTGAGTATTTTTTTTTTATGTTCATTAATTTCCTGAGATCTTTTTGTTCGAAACACAAATATGCGACTTACAAGCCTGATAATTTCAGCAAATAACAATTTGAAAGTGCTTAAGTATATAATAAGGGACGGAAAGTTGATAATCAATATTAAAACTCCATCCACGAAAAGTTAATATTCAAATTCTAAACTTCACTGAAGTACTTACTTAAATACTAACCAAAATCCAAGTTGAAAACGAATAATTTGAACTTTATAAGAATTATTTACTTAATTATTTAGTAACCATAAAAATATATCATTTATTTAAAAAAATACTTAAGCGCTAATAGTGTCATAAGCTGGATTTACATTGTACACGAAACTGTATTCTCCAATCAATCTGTTTAATTTTGAACAGTTTGACTATTTCTGAAAACTTAATACCTAAGCAAACTGCCACATTCTTAATAAGGCACTAAATAAGACAATATTTTCGTTCCAGCCGAACCATAATATCAAGTAGTGAAATTTAAGAAGTAGGTTAATATTGTCGAGTCTCAGTAGCTCAGGGATAGAATTCGCTTCTATAAAGCAGAAGGTCCTCGGTTCGATCCGGGAAGCGGACACTAATTTTTCTACTTCATTTATGAACATTCCAGAAGCTTCTGGAATGTTCAGTCAATGTCATTTCCTCTTTCGTAGTTTCTAGGAAGCTTCTAGAACATTCTATGCTAGTATAAAAGCGTTCCCTGATTGTAAAGAAGAGTTCCAATTAATAATAAATTAAACTGGGGCGATCATATTAATAATATTCTTGGTAAAGCCCATGGCATTAATAATAAACTGAAATGTATCCTTGGACCCTTTTCAAAAATGTCCCTTAAAAACAAAAAATTCATATACACAGCATATATTCGACCGATCTTAACTTATGCATCCCCAGCCTGGGGCAACTTGAATAAAAAGCAAACAAAGAAATTAAATACCTTCCAAAATAAAATTCTAAGAAAAATGAGTGGAATGCCATACTTCATAAGAAATAGTGCCATCCATAGAGATTTCCACATAAACACCTTCACTGAAACAATTGTTGATCTAAATTCCAAATTTTTTAAAAATGCGATGAAATGTAATGCAGCAAATTTTTATAAAATTTTTGAGGCAGATATGTTAATAGAGGACTCTAAAATCAGACCTATTGCATACTTTCTAACTAGTGATGCAATACTTTCGAAAAATTTTAATTAATTTTAAAAAAAATAAATTAAAAAAGGCTTTCAAAAGGGCCAATTTAGTTGCAACATTTACCGCTAAACTTTGTTGGCGCTGATTGCATTATCTCAATATTATTTACTTGATATTTCTCTGCTAGCCATAACTGGCGCTAATTTTCAACTTCAAATGTAGGCGTGGCTTTGGGCGCTGCAGTCGCGCACATCTAATATTAAACTAATATTACATTAGTTTCCTTCTTTTCTCTCTCTCTCCTTCTCTTTTATCACAGATACAACCAAGTCAGATCTCACTAGTACCAGATGGAAGGTTTAAGGCACTGAGCAATCCCAAATGATGAATGATGATGAAAGAAGAGTTCTTCTGGTTGCAGACTGGTTCCCGGCGTTTGTAATTTCTTGACGTTAATAAATGGATTATTTGATCCTCATCTTGTAATCTGCACTAACACTAAATCTAAACACTTTAACGTGACAATATGAGCAGTGGTGACTCTGGGAATGGGGCTTTCGTCTCTCAATGAGGTGACCCTGGTTCGAATCTCAGTGATGACTGGTCTATACAAATTCTGCTTCCGGCTCAAACCAACCGCAGTGTTGGCATAAAAATATCTTCAATAGTAGACGGATCATGTTTTAGAATCTCTCTGTAGTCGACCTGACCGGTAGCAAATAAATGCTGTAACGCGAACGCTGGTTAGTTCCATCTAAAAAGTCCTCCAAAATTACAAGGCTACAGAGGTGAACATAAACTAAACTCAGTGGCGCGACAGCCCATAGAGGGCCAAAGCCTACTGTGCCCATCTCAGTTTTCTTGATCTTGGGCTCAGGGGTGCAGAAGCAGATGTTCCGGTTGCGAATTGCCAAACCATACCATAGATTATAAAAGGGTTGGCGAAAATTTCTATTGGCGTTAAAGGAGCGTTCTCACAAATAGCCAAACGGCTGTGTGCTTGTGTTTTTGTTTTGTTTTCGGCATCGCGTAACATTCAGCAAGTCAGATATGGATGCGACGTTTCTTAGTATCAATGAAGCGGATCTTCCAAACAAATTCTCGAATATCATCACCAAAAATGATGGAAATCTGCTCTTCCATTAAATCATATAATGACATCCAAGCTTGGATTGACGCACTCAGCAGTAATACCTGTACATCATGGATTACACGCAGATCTCATACTTTAAAATTAAAATGCTTTTGATTACAGGAAATGCAAAGACCATATTGTGGTTTTTGCTTCTACATGGCGACACGCTTTGCATGAAATCTAATATCTAGACTGCAAAGAAATTAGATCAATAAAAATTATCACATTATTAGTTTCTAGATTTATAATACAGTGGATATGAGAAATTATTATTTTGCAAAACATGACATGTGTTGCTTAACAGGTTTCCAAAATGCAAGAAAAAAAAACGGAAAAAATAAAAATTAGGGGGAAAAAAACTCGAAATCATTTTTATCAGTATTGATCTCGTATTCAAAAAAGGTCAATGAACCCTCTTACGATAATTAGACAAACAAAAAAAATTAAATAAATCAAGATAAATAATACAGTTACTCAAAATAAAAAGACGGGTGTGGAAAGTAGTTGTTCTATGTAAAAAGAGCATATCCGAATACTTTTCATTTCATCGATAGATTCTTATCTTATACAATACACGCTGGATGAACATTTATTTTGTTCGAGATTCGGTCGAATAAATAATAAAGGAAATTTTCTCTTTTTGTAAACCGACGAGAAACTTTTATATTTTTAGTTTCTTCTAATAATCTTCTGTGTGGTTTTAAATTTGTAAGCATTAATTTATGTATGATTTTAAGTGTTTTGGAATATTTTTTTTTAAATTAAAATATTTTACTAGCAAAAGTAACTGTAATTATTTTCAATGGGTCTTGATATTCACTGAACAGTTTGTTTTGAATAAAAGTTAAATAGATAGTTCTTTTTTTGCATGGAAATCTAATTTGCAATCAATAATTCAATTTAAAAATTGTAATACTTCAACTTTTTTAAAGTTTTTTCTTTTTAAAAAAATGAAAATATTGAGGTTTTCTAAGTGATCAGCTTTATTTTTGTACATTTTACATAATTATACTTGTTTTGTTACAGCAATAATTACTACAAATATGCATTCCTTCGTTTACGTTTAAAATAGAATTGAGAAAATGTTATTTAGAAAAAGTAGAAAATCATTGACAAAAATATATGATATGCTAGAAAAATTTATTATTAATATCATTCTGAAAACAAAAAGCATAAATTGTTCACTCAATGTACAATTTAATGCAGTATAATTATCAGCAAAGGAAAATACTTCTATCTATACTATAAAAGAAAATACTTCTATATGAAAAGGTTACTTACTTCATTAAAAAATCAAAATGGAATGAAATATAGATTATGTAATATATTTATATTGGATAATTGATCGCAAAATTTTAAACACAATTTACAGTAAGCTATGTTTCTCTTACTTATCTATTTGTTCCCTTACTTGTTTCCCTTACTTATCTCTAACTAGTATAATTTTCAACCAATTTACTTCACAGTTTGACAAAATATTCACACAAAAATATAATTTTGCTACACTCAGGGATTTTCTTAATTGGGTTGACTGATTCTTGGTAATACATAAAAATGTAACTTAGTTTATGTCATTTTTTGTCATTCTTTTTTTCATAACACCACCATTTTGTGAAGTAAATTACTTTTTAAAACTCCTACGTTCAACGAGAATTACATTCATATAGAATAAGAAATCAAAATAGAATCAGATTTAGATTATTTTTTTAGCTGATAAGAATAGCAATTTATGGATAATCTAAAAATATAAATTATAATTATCGTATTATAAAAGCACTATTTCGTTAAAATTTTTGCAGTAGTAGTATGATGAAATTACGATTAAAATATGTACAATACAATAAAGAATGGATTTAAGTGAGGTTTATCTCAATTGTTGCAAAATTCATTAAAAAATTATTACTTTTTATTAACTTCTACTGTGTTGTTTACCCTTCATATCTTCATAAAATATTTGGACATGCATTTGTTTCATTTAACTCATTTAAATTATTTTTAAAAGAGTAAAAGAATGCATTTTAAAGTATGCGTTCCGAAAAAAGTAAATACCGGGATAAATTTTCACTAAACCACCCACGTTCAATTTTAATCATTCGAAAGATGTAAACATAAATGTAAAAACAATCCAAGAAGTATATTCAGTAGAAATTTATTTGACTAATTTACATTCATGAAGCTTGGAAAATTACTATTTTGTATGTGTTATTCAAATTACAACGTGTGATATTCAATTGTGCAAGCACCTTAAAAAAATGTCTAAAAAATGAAATTAAATCTAGAGATCATAAGCATCGTATTTAAATAAAAAAAATTATCCTGGAATTCAGAGTTGTAAACATTTCTTTTGAACACGATCAAGGAGCAGAATCCTTACATATGAAACCATAAAAAAAAATTATTGCCAAGACAATGCTCTTTGTGTCTATTCAGGCGTTATTTTTAGATCAATACGTGCTTTCTTTATTCTTACATTCCCAGAAAGTAAACAACTTTCAATTGATAACACGCGGCATCATTAAAAGAGTTCATTGTTTTTTGCAAAACAGTTAGATATAGGGGTTCCGAGAAAAAATAATTAAGATTTATACGTAGACAGATCATATAAATTTCGTTATAATAAAATTTTTATCTAAAATTATCAAGAAAGCATATAACTAAAAAGAAACACGTCAGATTTTTATTTTAATTCAGTAAAAAGTAATTTTCAAAATAAAGAAAAAATTACTATGGAATTAAAGTTTTTTAAAAACACATCTAACAGTAAAAAAACACATTTTCAAAATACAATTTAATAGTTTTTTCTTCTATTTTTAACTTTTCATTATTGTTATTCAAGTTACTAAAATATACATTATTTTTAAAATTTTACTTTAAGTATATTAATTTCATTTATTTTTATATGACTTTATTCGTTTTTTGTCATTCCATTTTTTTCTTAATAAAATGTGCAATGTATCTATTTTTAAGTCCCTGTATTAAAATAATTCTCCTTACATCCAGCAACAAGTTGCCAGAGAAACTCAAAAATAACTTTTTTTCTAACCTAATATTTTAGGTTTTATGTAAATGGTTAACACAAAGTTTCTTAAATTTTATCATAAAAATATTGTAAAAAATCAACGATAAAAGTGATACTTCCAAGAACAGCTTAATTAAAATCTATCGTCCTAGTTAATCATTCTACACTGGTCTAAGAAATTAAGAGAATTCGAAGACTTGGTCTATATCTCTAGAACTACAGTACCAATTTCAATGAAATGTGATATGTACATACATTGATACAATACAAAACAAATAGCCATTCAGCAATTGTAATACACACGCATCATCGTGCGTAAAACTCGTTGGAGTCAGAAGGTATGAAACAGCGGTAGCAGAAAAAATACAAAAAAATGGGTTAATAGGAGCTAGGTATGGTTCCCTCTTACAGATATACAGGACTTGCAGTGCGATTTCATACTCGAAATAAGGCAGTTAATCATTTCCTGTGGGAATCGGTCCCACTCGTTCAGCAAAGTTTTTCACATTCCCTGGATGGTTCTCGGAGGGGGGTAGTAATTGCCCTCCTCAGATCATCCAAGACTTGCCTCACAGGGTTGAAGTCTGGAGATCTGGCTGGCCAATCTTTCCGGCGAATATCCTCACTCTCTAGAAATTCGTCAACCAGAAGAGCTCTGAGTGGCCTCTCGTTATCTTCCATTAAAATGAACTCAGGGCCAACTGCACCGCTGAAAAATCAAACATGGGGCTTCAAGACCTCAACCCTATGCCTCAAACCAGTCACAGAGCCTCTTTCAAACACATGGAGACATCTAACATGATGCTTGCCCAAACCATTAAACCTGCCTGCCATTCGATTTCGCTGATATTGGAGGGTAGGTCCCTGGTTCTCTTCATATGAACGTACGGCGAGAATCGGTGTTTCGGCTGAACCGGGACTCATTATTAAAGAGGAAGGTCACTCATTGATCCATACTCCAATCTTTATGCTCTCTACACCATGCTAAACGGACTCTCCTGTTCATGGAAGTGAGCGGGACGCAAACAGCAGGTCTTTTTGCAAGCAACCCTCTCTTATGAAGTCGTTTAGAAACAATCAGGGTTGGTTCCTGTGCCTGCACACAAGTCACGAGAGAGCTGAAAAGCTAAAGCTCCTCTGTTACTCCTCACTATAATGGACAAATGGCAATCTCTCTGGGTATCCTGGCTAATGAACGACCTTGCCCATGATTTCTCTCGATGGATCCGGTATCGTATAACTGTTTCCATAAGTTAGACAAGACGCTGGGAGTTAAATTGAACTCTCTACAAATCTGGACCTGAGATTCGTCTGCTTCTAGCCTCCCCGAAATTCGCCCCCTTCATCTAAACGTTGGTGGTTAATCAGTTTTACTGTTAGAATTTACTGTTAGAATTTACTGTTGAAAATTCAAACTATTGCTGAAAAATAAGATGGAAAGATTCGCCAAGGTGTGCTAGCGAATGAAATTAACTTACTCTCACTTATGTAGCCTGTTTCTCTACTGGGCTCCACTTACACACACGTGTACGCTTACGTATTTGATGTACAAGATTCGCATTTTTGTCTAGAAGCAGTGTTTTTACACTCAGTTTAGTTTTCTTCAGGAAATTCTACAAAGTATGCAAATTCTCTTAATTTATCCCACTAGTGTATTATAAAATAGCTATAAAAAGAATTTTTTGAGGATTTTAAATTTTCATTATAAGTATTTTTTTAAGTAAAATTAACATACCTACCTTAATTTAATGGATATTTTTTGTATAATATATCACAACTTTTAGACACAAAACAATCACATAGTTCATTAATTAATATACTAACAATATTTTATTTTCAACCCAAGAAATCACCAGGGGAGTATCACCGGGGGATTTAACAAGCTGTTATGTATTGATTATAAATTTTAAAGTACAACTTTAAATTAATATTTACGCGAGAGAGATAAACGACTTTGCAGAACAATCAATCTAATGAAGTCCTTAAGTACGGGTATTAGTAGTTTCCAGGGAAATGATAAATACAGTTAATGACATAATTTAAACGTTCTAACTTTTCCTTTAAATATAGGGCATACCTAACTTTAACTTAAGATATTGATACAAAAGAAAAGTCTTAAGATTATTTTTAACGCTTAGTAAGAAATAAAACAGAAGTTTCAAATTTAAAAAAAGTCTGTTTACATTTTTATTAAAAAAAATGAGTTTTTTTCTACCAGTTTTCTTTAATGTGTATAAATAAATTATCATCTCCCATTACTGAGAATGAAATGAGTTAAGGAAAAATATTTTTTAATTATATATTTTATAAATAAGCATAAATTTCTTGAATTTTGAATTGGAATTTTGAATTTTGAATTGATACAAATAAAAACCAAAAATAAATTTAAAAAATACCAAATAATTGCTACATTTTGTGAAGAAAATGGGATAATTGATTTTGAAACTAAAATCATAAATAATAACGTTACTAACAATATATTAGCCTCCTCAGGTAACCAGCTAAACCAGGTGCTTCTTAGGTAATCGCAAGTAAAAAACGAACTTTTCATTTCACGCCGGTCCATATTGTCTTCCGCCTTCAGAAGATCTTCGCTTCGCTGTTCCACATTGGCTCTGCTGCATTTGGCAGCATTTCTCTGAATTTATAGTATTGGTATTTTGAAAAAGAATTAAAGAAATGAGTTGAAAGTCGTGCATGGGCTCGTCTATTTATAGCTTCCTTTTTACATTTGCTTGCATGAATTTCGCAAGCCTCATGACTACATATTTTCCCTGTTGCCATCGAGAGCACTTTCGATTGGGTTGATACATTTATATGAAGCGAGAGTCGTGCTTGCTTTGTTTTAAAATTATTTTAATTTCTACATCAGTGTTTTTTGCTTTAATATTTACATCAAACAGTTGGGTTTTTAATTAGACCTATTCTCTGCATTTCTCTGAGACACATTTTCCACCTAAAAGTTCGAAATACCTTTAAATTCAATCTGGAAAATGGTGCAATAAAATCTGATGCGAATATTGCACCATTTTCAAGATTGAATTGAGTGGTATTTCAATCTTTCGAAAAAAAGAGCTCTAAAAATACTAAATTTATAAGTTCTAAATTTATAAGACTCTTTTTAAGCCAAGTATTTATTAAATAATTTTTATACAGAATATTAATATACATAATTCAAAAAATGGAAGCTTCATATTCTCCTCCAGGAAAAGTGGTACCATTTTTGGAACTCTCCATCCTCACAGGTTGCTGCTATCCTGGAAATAACTATATTATTCTTAATTTCAATCTAATAGTAAATAGAGAGTTCTGCTTCCTGCTCGCTGCAGCTCATCAACCCTCGATGATTGCTATGCAATCTTATATTACTTGTTTTGAAATTTATGCTTAGTAAAAAGCATTTAAAATATGTTCTGGTGTAAAATCTTAAGAATTTAAAAGAATTATTAATATATTTAAAACTAATTCCTCTTTGAGAAATTATAAGTTTTAATGAATAATAAGTAATTGAAATAAAACATTTTAAATAAAAAACTTGCAGAAACAATAATTATAGAACAATTACAATTACCATTAAGGATTCACGAATTTTAAAAACAAAATTATAAATTACAGAACTTAATCTCTGTAAAGCTGTCAATGAACCTAACTGTTAGAAAGTTAAGTATAATAAAAATAAATAGCATGGTATAGAAAAACTTGCAAATATTAAGCATTAATTGTGCCTTTAAAAAACAATTGCTTTTCTATGATGGAACACTTTGTTGATGGGAAATAATCGTTTTTATTCCTTCAATTCTTTTTAGCGTGTAGCTAATTTGCTTCAACTTTCCTTCGTACACGAGAAAAAAGAGTTTTTATTCAGAAGTTCGTTAAAAAAACTTTTTTAATATACTTAAATATTTTTTTAGTATTGCTATATTTATCTTCGTTAGCAAGTATTTGTTTTTATTAATTTTAGTGAGGTGATCTATATTTTGTTACCCAGTGAAGCGTACTAAACAGGGTGATTCCATAATGATATGGATGACTCTCAAAACTTTTGCTTCAAATTTTATGGTTAGGAAAGTCACATCTTGAGGATTTCGAATTGTAATGAAACCTATGATCAGAAATACCAGAGATAAGTGATAACAAAGAACATCGGAAAACACACTAAAGAGGGAGGAATTAAAAAATTTTATAGGACATCACGAGTCAAATAGTGTACCATATAAGTACAGTATAAAATGTTGCAACTCATGTTCGACGTATGACATAAAACCCGAAGTAGTACGTAAAGACCGAAGTAGTGAAAATTCCCGGATGTTGAATATTGATGTTAACTCTGTATTTGGTGCGAAGCGCCACCACCTGATTCATGTGTACTGCGTAGACATGCACTGAAAAGTCATGTAAAAAAACCTCCTTATATACTGAGTAGCGAGCCTCCTCGAAGCGGTGGACAAGTGTCGATCCCTGATAGACGAAAAGTTGAATGACCGTCATCCGGCGTCACGTTTATGTCAAGAGTTACAGCACTCTCGCCACTCCCTATCCATGCCGGTCGAAACGTAAACAAACATCCGTAGCGTAAGATGTTGAAATGAATTCAATATTCTATTGCACTGAACTTAAAATTTTTTTACAGAAATATTACTTAATGTTAAATAATTGGGATTTACTTAGTATGGGGGTGGGACTTACATACTAATTGCCAACATGTAGAACAAGCGCTTTAATTTTATCAAGCAGAACCCTTTTATTACAAAATAACTGTCATTGCCTTTTAGCGTTTCTTAAATATTTCATGCCAAATCAGTTTGCTAATGGAGTGTTTCATTTCAGGTGCTGTAGTGACATCCTTTTTCATCTGTTGGTCACCATTCCATGCTCAGCGACTTCTTGCCATCTACTCCTCCACTGAACCTACACAAACCCTTGAGCTCACCTACACAATACTGACTTACATATCTGGCGTCACTTACTATTTGAGCGCAACGGTAAATCCTATCCTTTACCAACTTATGTCAGGCAAGTTCAGACAGGCTTTGAAAGACACATTTTATGCTTACTGTAAATGCTGTGGACCAAAAAATAACAGTGGGAGAGGAGCAGAAATGTCTTTTCATTGCGACAACTCAAGGTACAGAATCAGCTATCAGCAACAAAACAAAGAAACAGTCTCTAATTCTGTCAACTGGATGAATGATTCAATGAACAATCACAAAATACCTACATAAATCTTAAAACATGGCATCAAACTACTGTATGGTTTTTAATCAATGCTGATTATAAAACACAATCTCCAACAGAAATTCGTTATCAAACTTGTAACTACATGTGGATTCATCCAATGAAAGTACAACGTGTACAGAAAGTACAACGTGTAAAATATTATGATTTATGGGTCAATGATCTACAAATGTCACAAACGTTTCTTAGCGTAATCAGCATAATAAAAACACGATGCATCTCCTGGGAATATTGATATCTCATGACATACATGATATCTCTCAAATATGTACATTATTTTCGTTAAATCAAAATTTTCGTTGCCTTGTTATGAAACGGAAATTTTTCAGCCCCCATCATAATATGATTTCCGACATTAATATGATTTTGACAACACTGCTCATGCAATTATCGTATTTGATATTTATAGTTGTCGATAATTATCGCTGTATTGTCATAGTGATAAGTGTTATCCATAATACTTTTGTCGTTTTCTCGCTATTCGATAAGGATCGTGTAATAATTTGTTATCATCAATAACTATCACATATTCACCGTTCGTCGTAAAACAGAATTTTCTTTTACGATATATATGGTGTAAAAGCTTTAAAAAAAATATCGCTATCGTGGTTTATAGATGACGTCGATAATTCATGATGCATCCCTCAGTTATAGTGATGAAGTTGGTCTTGAAATTCTTTTCACTTTTTAATTGTGGTATATGCTGTTCAGTATGCCAAATCTATATATACTCTGTAAATTTATGCAAGAACCACATTTTCTCACAATGTGAAAGGGGAGTGTGTTTGTTAATGTAATCTAAATTGTAAAAGCGTGATATATTGATCCCTCCAACGTAAACTTATTAATTTCGGGGAGTTTTAATTTTGTAAAATTAGTGGAAAATTCGTAAATCCTCTAAGAGTAATTAAGTTAAGAGAACATCTAAAAAATGAGCAAACTTCTTAAAATCTCGCAGCAATTTCTTAACACTTAAACTAACATCAAATTATTATTCGATATATATATATATATGCATTCGATATAAATGAAATAGAGGTTTTTGAAGGAAAATTTGAATTATAAACGAAGGAATATTGCAAAAAAAGAAATATTTTTGCAAGAGCAAAAGCTAAGATCTTTATCCAAGCTAGGTTTTTTTTAGATTTTTCAGTTTCGATTATAATGCGTTCGTGTAAAATTAATTTATAATATTTTCAGATGATAAAAGCAGCATCTTGCTGCCCTATGTCTATGTCGTAGCTATTAAGACCAAACTGAAAATCACTGGTATCTATTTATTTAAAAGAATTCCAAGGATTTATATATTGTGGTTATTTCAAAGTGTAAAAAGGAGCTTTTCTATTGATAACTTCTTGTACATTTAGCATCCGTGAAACCAAACAGGGTATTTTTACTGTAAATAGCAAGTTTCTCCGATTAAAATATCATCGTTCAAAAAGGATTATAAGAACAAAAATATAAGGAAGTTATACTAATTGTGGTGTAGTAGCCAAAGGAAACCTCAATTGTTACAAGGACTGAAGAATAAAGCAATAGTTTTGCTTTTATACAAATAAAAATGACCAAGATTCTTTTTTAATATTTAATTTGGTGAAATCTTCTTGGATTATATTGCGTCAACACATCTTTAATATTTGCTGTTCAAAGGTAAGCAAATTCTAAAAAAGATTAGTATTATTCACTTTCGAAAAACATTAAGCATAAGAAATAAAATCCATATGTTCTTTTTCTTGTATGCAAATTTAATTTATAAATATAAAACACCTTGTGAAGTACACATTTAGTAACACACATTTAGTAACAGCAGTTCTCATAGATGTTTTGTGAAAGAATGTTTTATGTAAAGTTGGTTGTTACTCGATTGTCTGTTATATGTATAGAAAAATGAATTTGTAGTCATGCCCTCACACTGTCCCTCGTGAGAAAAGTTTAGTGGTTTCATTTTAATTTTTACTTATCTTTAGCATTTAAATTAATATTTGTTTGACTCATTAGTGGATTTTATCTAAAAGTAAGGAATTTGTAAACGAAAACTAATTGATAGATCGTTCATGACTGAAAAATATCCTCAATCCTTGTACTATTTTGTCTATCTCGAAAAGAACGCAATTTCCTTAAATAAACTAGATAAACTGAAACATATTTATTGCGAAAACAATGCTCAATAAATAGTTTCTTTTAACACTGATCATCATTAAGCCATTTTTAATTCCATGAAATGTCTGAAACTTGTCTGAAAATGTTTATGGATACAATTTTTGTTTTAAAAAAAGGACATCGTTGTCAGGGACAGTCCATTATTTATATAATAATGTAATTTAATTATAATGAATTGTCTCAATCCACTGTTCTTGCAACAATCTAATATATAAATGTATGTGTAAGCACCACATTTCTTAAAATACTTAAATTATGTGTACAAATGTTAATAAATGTTATGTATGTGAATTTGTGATGAAGTGTTTGGAAATAAATGTTTTTGCAAAAAATTTGCCATTGTCATTTTTTTTTTCATTTTAATGTCAATTAGTTTTTTTCATTTTATAGGCTATTTACTTTACAAAAGTGAATTCATGTGCTTCAATCTAAATTGCAAGTTGATTTAAATATATATCAGAGGTCATATCCATAAAAACACCCATATCCATACTAAAATATCCATACCAAAATCCGATTTTCTCCTAAACAAAGTTTTAGTTTGTCAGGAAGTTCAAAAAAAAATTATAAAAAGGCACAACAATATAATAGCCAGTTTACTATAACCATCAAATCTATGGAGATTGAGAACTGTAGTTCTTATTAATCGACTACATTTAAACTATATTACTTATACAACTACAAAACTTTATATAGTTTCCCATTTTTAACCCTTAGCATTAAACTAATATGCATTAATTTAATAGGATTGAATTTGGTGATTAAATAGTAGGTTTTATGCTCTGATTATGCAATTACCAATAGTAAAAAAGTCATTATTCAAAAATACATAGAGAGAAAAAAAATCTAGTATAAATATTGTACTACATGGTAATGAGTATTCAAGTCGAAAAAATCATAATTTTGGTTAATAAAATCAAATATACGGTATTTAAGCCATCCATTTAGTAATTTTCCCGTTAATAAGGTAACTCTTTACTGAATACTCCGCTATTAAGGATTATAGCTTTTATTACCACACATTTAGTAACAACAAGTCTGAAAAGTATAGTTAACCGAATAAATTGCTTTTAAGTCATACTTCAAAATATAATCATGAAATTACCTAACTTTAGCTCATCTACCGAATTTTCGTATCACACTATAAAATCATATTTTATTTTTAATTTCGCCAAAATCATTACCAAAGCGGTAAGGTGTTCTCATAGAGGCTGAAACGCGACAAACTTTACTATATTCTGATAGTTATGACGCTAATTTTTTTGTTCAGTTTATACATTAGTGAGGGCAATAAGCATTACTAATATATAACTAATGTATAAAAAAATAATAAACTTAGTAATTTCTTGTGAAATACAATGTTTCAAGTGTTTGAGTTGAATAACGATTTCTATCTTACTAAAAATGGAGTGTTCTTATGAGTGTTTGTTTCGATATTTTTAATACAATATCACAATAATATCTACATTTTTTTATATTCTCGTATGGTGATCAAAATGTATATGTAAAAAGAAACAGTCACATAAATTTTATTTCGTAACAGCAATTGATGAATTCTATACTTACAAATAAGAAAAAACGATATTATTGCGTACTGGGCCATTGTATTACATTCATATAATAAACTCTACATTTCGCACTTAGCAAAAAAAGTTATGCGACGAGATTTTAACATAGCTATGAATTTTGAAAGAAGTTTTATTACAAAATTGTACATCTAAGATGAGAAAAAGCGTGCATTTTTACTTAGAGCGTAGAGCATACAAGCTAACTAATATTGTTAAGAAAGAGTTTCGAAAGAGTTTCGAAAGTTCAAGATTGATCATCTGAATGATGTTTGAGACAAGTACTTACTTTTTTTCTTTTACTTCCGAGAGAAGAGAGAAAACAATAAAGAGATCTAAAAAGAACTCACGAAGAGTGCAACACAAATAATAAACTCAATAAAAGTTAAATACTTTCTTTTAACTCAATTTTAAAAATAGAAACCATAGTAAAATTTCAGCAAGTCAAGAATTTAATAAGAAATTCCTTGATAATAATACGAGTTAAAGTGATTGCAAGCATTGAATGTATCATATATCCAGCCTGCAATTTTAAATTGAATTATACTTTTTACAAAATATATAAAGTCCAGTATCTCTAATTTTTATGCATACATTATATAGTGATAAAAAACTATGGTCATATATACCAAAATATGGCAAAATTTGCAGTATTTCCATCTCTCTAGGAACACCAAATAGTTTGGTAGCTTTTACCGAAGAGCATTGATAATGATTTTGATGAAATTAAAAAAATTATGGTCATATTATATATGATAGAATAGAATCTACGGTAAATTCGGAGGAATTCGAAAATTTTATTATGATACATTAGAGCATAGCATAAAAATCCTTTATTCTGTTACATTTTCTTTTCAGTGTAGTATTTTTTCCACTTGAGTATTTTTTGTAGTAGTTTAGTATTTTGCTTTCAGTTTGGTATTTTGTTTAGTAACAAAAATTATAATTTTGAAAAACAGAATTTTCTATGAGCCATTACCTTATAAACTGAAAAATTATCAAATAAATGGTTAAAATTTCCGCATATTTTGGTTTTTATTACCAATATTATGATTTTTTTTACCAGAAATGTGCTTTTATAGTACGGTAATCTTACCAGAATTGTTTTACTTTTACATATTCTACCGATACAAATTATATATATATGTTGAAAAATAAGTAATTTTTTTAAAATTTATTTACTCAGATTTTTGGTGCTTATTTCCCCACTTTACTTTTGATTCTACATTTTTTTTTTAAATTCTCAAAACTTGAACTATACAATATCCATTTTGAAGGTTTATTATTTTGAATCGAAAAAAAATTTAAAAATAAAGCAAAAACGTTTATAAAGGAAAAATTTTGTTTCTTTACAGTAAATATGTGAACCAATCTAATGAAAAGTAAATATTAATATTTATATTCTTCATTCATAAACTTCAAGGGATTGCCTTTTATGAAAAACATGTTAATGAGTTCCTTTGAACTGATCTAGTATTTATTTAATAAACTGACTTCAGAAAGAGGCATAGTATGAAATATGTATGCTATTTTTATTTCACATTTATTTTCCACAGGAGGAAAATAAAAAACAAATTTCTTTCTATTTTTTGTTGGAAAAAGTTTGAACGCGTGACTTTGTAGTTCAGTCTTGTTTGAATATAGAAGTCCGAAAAAATATTACTTACGCTGATTAATATATTTAAACTTTATGCTTTATTTTTCCGTCATTTATTTTATAAATACGACTTTTTATTTGCAAAATTAATCTTATGAAAATTTTAAAAATAAATAAAGCCATGCTTGGGTTTTAGCTTTAGTGAACTGTAGTAAGACTAGGAATATTAATATATGGAGATGGGGGTAAATGTAGCCTTTTTACTTAATTCAGTGCAACGTTATATATATATTAAAAAAAAATAATAAAAAAAAAAAAAATATTAGAAAAACATAGTTTTTAAAAACATGCGGATTAAATCATGGAATTACAGTTTAGAAAACGTAGAATGTTGTATTTGAAGAAAATGATAAAGCTAAATTTTTTTTAAAAAATACTGCATTATAAAAAAAAAATTAAGTACATACTTAATTACTACTATACATTCTTGGAATTTTCATTCTAAAATCATGGTAAAATATTCGGCAGCAGTCTTTCCATCGAATTTACCATGAAGTCCTAGGCTAAGATCATGTTTCACCTTTAGTTTTGAAACCGCTTACAACTAGTATGGTTAATGATCCAAAAATACAAAACTATACGGTTTTTTAACCATTTACAACAAACATAGTTTCCAAACAGTATAAATGAAATGTATTTGGACGCTGGAGTTAGGTTATGTTAGGCAATGGACATTGGTGATAGATTGCTGTTGCGTTGTTAAATAAGCCCTAATATGTGGCTCATTTATTGTGTCTGGTGGTGCCATATACCATGAACGATAGGAAATATTAGATTTTTTTGTGTTAAGAAGTTTAATGGTGCTGCCATCTATGCGTAAATAAGAGTATTGTATTCTAATAATCTGGAGTCTCTAATTGGGGAGTGCAGGATGCTGGAAACTCTTCATACGTTGAAAAGAATGGAGGAAATGTTGTGGTGTCAATGCTGGGACTCGAATCGCCGTTCTGTCGGTCGCGATATTGATGTAGTATTAGCCCTTTTTGCTGTAATATATGCCCAGCTGCAGCGAACTAACTTCATTAGATGGCCTAGTTAATGCAATAAAATTCTGGTTGCTTAACTATATTAGTAAAAATGGTTAATAAATTGTTTTTCTCATGGTTAAGGGTTTGAGTACCATCTTATTTATAGTTATTTGACTGTTTTGCCTGAATATGGTAAAATAACAAATAAACAACTTGCTATTTAACCATATTTTCTGAGAAATTTCTAACAGTGCAGTTTTTCATTATGCATATTTTACAAAATAACTTATTCTCTTCTATTTAAAACTGTATACTTATGAAATTGATTAAATTAATTTTTAGCCTTTTCAATCATATTCAGCTGAACATGAATATTGTGAAATGGGCCATTTGATTGTGCTCGCTTGAGCAAGAGAGTATTTAGTAGTAAAAAACACAAAGTAACTTTATACTGTATAGTATTTTTTCATCTAAGGAAATATTAACTTTAATTCATAATATTGCTAGTTTGCAAGAACTACCTCACTACTAAAAAATTTCATTTTTCAGTATAACACGATAGAAGTTCGTTTATATTATAAAATCGGAGAACTGTGAAAGGTTAGTACAGCATCATATATATCTCTTTTATAATGCGCTTTAGTATTGTATTTTAGGGTACAAAATTGAAACGTGTCTTAAAATATGACATGAAAAAAACGAAGAAGCAAAAAAAAAAAAAATGGATGGCTCATTGGAATCATAAAAAAAATGTATCTTTCGATATAAATTTAAGCTTACTACTTAGGTATGAAAAATCAGCTAGTAATACACTATGAGATTACTTATTAAATACTTTTAAAGGGAGTAGGTGTCATTATAACAGTAAAATAGAGCATTTTTTAGAAACACCAGGGAAATGTCCATCAGCTGTGACGTCAAAAATCCTCCAAGATAATCGATCAAATTTAAAAACAAATAAATAAAACGACTGCTATCCATGCAGATCAGGGGTGTCAAACTCGCGGCACTCTAAGCTATCAATTAGATAGTACATAATCAGGTTTATCCTATTATAGCGAGGTAAGTTGGTTATCTTGCTCCAAGGTTCTCAATCAATTCTGGGATTTGAAAGAAAAAATATGTAAGTTTTTACAAACTATAAATCAAGATACAAGCTTGTTCTCCGATCAAATATAGTTGCAAGATTTATCTTTTATGGTTGATTTAACCAAACACTTATCTGATTTAAATTTATTGTTACAAGGCTAGGATCAGATCATTACGAACATGTTTGACATAATTAAAAAAGCATTCAAAGGTAAACTATTTCTTTGGGAAAGGCAACTCCCAACGTACAACAAGAACAAATCTAGTTTAGATGATACTGCATCGTATCAAAAAATACGCAGAAAAAAATTTCAAATCTTAGAACAGAATTTAAAGCAAGATTTAGGGACTTTAATTCTTTGGAAGACAAATTTTTTTTTCTTTTTTAATTTTCTCAATAAATATAGACTCAGTACCCAGTTATATGCAAATGGAAGTGATTGAGATTCAGTGCGACTCAAATTTGAAGGCAAAATTCACTGAAGTAGGTGAGCCTAAATTTCACGAATATTTACCAACAAGGTTTGGAAATGCTCGAAAATTCGCGTTTGAAATTATTTCCAAGTTTGGAAGTAATTATCAGGGAGAGCAATTATTTCCTGTTTTGAATGGAAATAAATCTCCTGTCCGAAACCGTATTAATAACGCTCACGTTGGGTCAATTTTGAAAGTAGTCTCGGCCAATAAAATTTCTCCCGAAATAGAAAAGATAATAGCAGAGAAGAGATGTCAAGTATCAGGACGTAAACAGTAATTTAACTTTATATATGTTTATTACAATTCAAAATAAAAATACTTGTTTCTATGAGCATTGATTTTTTTTTGCGGCCCACCAGAAGTTAAGCATTGTTTATTTGGCCCAAGTTAGCTTTTGAGTTTGACACCCCTGATGTAGATGAGGGATGCTCGTCTTTTTTAGGCTTTTGAAAAAATATATTTTTTATGAAAAACATATTATTTATTCAACATTTCTACAATTTTTTCAGCTGATCTTTAATAAATTTTTCCTTTGAGTAACAAAGCCTTTTTTTATCTTTTGACTTCCCCATACCCTGTAATTTCTTATTATCGTTTTTACTGTTGGAAATTACTTTTTAAGAAACTGCATAATGACCGTAAGATCTAATGATGTATATTGCATTTAGTGAGAGCATATCTATGTAAACCTACTGTTTATCTTATTCCTTATGATCCTTACTTTTAAATGATAAGGCGCTTAGAACATTATTGTTCCGGTAAGATAATGTACACTCCAATCAAAATAGTCAAAAAGTAAACAATATTAATAGTTATAGATAACAGTAATTTTAAATGCCCATTGATTAAAATAAATGAAGATCACGGTAAAGATAAAGAAAAAAAACATGATTAAGCCATTATCAATTTGATAGCAAGAAATGTAATAATGAAAATGATTATTTGCTCTGGAAAACATTTACAGTTTACCGAGCATTTTAATAATGGTTATTACTAGAATTTTTTCAGACAAAAAAAAAAAAAAAACAGTATGTGTTATTACATAATAATGTTAATATTATAGAAACCATTTATACTGCACGAATCAATACCAACAGAAAAAAAGGAAAACTGTTAATACCGTTTCAAATTTAAAACTTTTACCAAAATTGTTAAAAGCAAATCAAGATAAATTATTTTTTAAAGTAACATTTTAAAGCTAGGAAGTCATACATGGTTCCAAGCTAAAGCTAAGAAGTTCCAAACATTACCTTCTACTTGGAAGAAGAGGTCAATTTGAAAAAAAAAAAAAAAAACGAAAAAAATTGAAGTGTACATTCTGTTTCGGAAACATTATTTTTATTTTCAATAATGTTTTTAAATTATTAGCAAAGTTTTTAAACTTTTAGCTCTGCTAACTGAGAAAAATATTTTTTTCTTCTTCTTAAATAACTATCTTTCGCAACAATAGCATGATATGTAAATGTTTCAGTTAGAATAATTTAGCATGCAGCAGAAAATATTATTATTTGATTTCGTCTGTACAGCACCACTCTCTTAGAAAAAATTTCATTTTTCTAATTAGGTATCTGGAATTTAAAACATAACGCAGCAAACTGTGTATTTCTGTCTCTTTAAATTATTCCCAAAATAAATGTCATTTTTTGGTTCAACCAGTCTGCGAAACAATTCACGGATATTTCGAAATAATGAAGCAGTTAAGTGATATTAAAATTTAAAGTTTTACCTCAAACGGGACATTGTTATCTACGCATGGATGAAATGAGAGAGTTAAAGGCTTACTTAACTTAAATATCTTTTTCTCTCGAATTTTTAAGTTCAGTTGCATGCTGTGGTGGGATATAGCATTCACCTCCCAACCGGGTGACCCACGTTCGAATCCCAGCAGTGGCTGGTTGTTTCGAATTCTGCTCCCGGCTCACACAGAAAACGGTGCTGAAGTGAAATATCCTCAGTAGTAGACGAATCGCGAGTCCGCATCCCCTTTCGTCGGGCAAACAGTGGAAGGTTTTCGGCGTTTCCCCATCCATGTAATACAATGAAAGCGGATTTATTCCAATGTTTGAGTTAGAAGTTCCCTTGTTTTCTGGAAGGGTTCAAAAGACTACTTAGTTCAGCAATGACAGTCGTAAATTTAAAATTGAGTCTGCTGTTAAACACCAGTTATAAAATAAAATGAAAGTATATCAATTTGAAATTTTTTGAAATGCACAAACTTCTGCTATAAACACGTTTAAACCGAAAAGAAATTTAACTTTTCAGTCAGTAAAATTGAAATTTTTATTTTAAATATAACAGTAAAATTGTAACTTTTTTTTCCAAATTCAAAAAAGTAACTTTCACGTCAACTGCTTTCGAAGTCCAAACTTTTACTTTATTCGTGTAATTACTGCTCTAAAAATGTTCTCAGGATTACCATACAAAACGATTGTTTTATCTCTCATTTGATGAAAGCTAGGTAACATTCTCTATTTTTTCAAACATATTTAACTATTTTTACTTATGATTTGTAGTCATGAACTCTATATACCAATAAATTTTAGCTTGATCGGTAAATTGGCGTTCCTTTATTGTACGTGTGTTGAAAGCGTAAATTCAAAATCCTCAGAGCTTATTTGTCTGTAACTAGGATGATGATTTATTCAGGAGTTATGCATATTGATTTAAACTTATCCCCTGTAAGTTTTGAAATTAGCCTTATTAATTCATTTGAATTTGCTTAGATAACAAATATATATAAGTTTTTACTAATTACATGATTTTTATTATTTTTACTAATTATTACTTTCCTTAAAAATTAGCTGATGATGGAAAAAATTAATTGGCTTAAATAATTAAAGTTGAAAAAATCGAAGTGGTTCGAATGCCAAAAAACATGTCGTTCATTCTCAAGACCCACTAGACGTAAGTGAGGAAAACAAAATAGATTTAAAAACAGAAAATCCGCTAAAAAAGAAGCATATAAAATAAAGGAAAAATACGAAAGATTAATCTTGGATAACTTTTCAATTTTTTCTATGAAATCTGCTTGAATTTTTCTACCTTAACAATATTTAAGATAATGAAGTTCTTGACTGATCAGGAATATATATTTTTCTTCCTAAGTTTTGTGCAAAAACTTCAGCTTCAGTTCTTCTTTGTAAGTTTATCTGCTAATGCACTGCAAGTTTCTTCTACTAATATCCAGTTTCTGTAGTTTCTTCTGCTAATGTCAGAACATCATATCTGTTGTCTTTGCATTAGGTTACAGATATAAGTGGTTAAATAGTTCGTTTTAAACTAATAGATAAATGATTTGAACAAATAAAAAATGAGTAGAATCTTGTTTAAATGGTTTTTCATAACCATTGATACCGATTATCTATTAATTCATTAAATACTAATATTAATCATTTCTGGGGATATTACTGGCAAATCAATTCAAATTAAATGAAGAAAAAAGTAAATCAAACTGTTAATGATGATTGGAACAAATGATAAAGTGTAGAAATCTTCCATAATGTTTTCAATT
Organism: Parasteatoda tepidariorum; assembly: GCF_982258835.1. NCBI lineage: Eukaryota > Metazoa > Arthropoda > Arachnida > Araneae > Theridiidae > Parasteatoda > Parasteatoda tepidariorum. The sequence continues at coordinate 42,815,993 of NC_141762.1, read as the reverse complement.
TTTCTTAGCAATTTATGGAGATTATAAAACTTTGATGCCAATTATGAAAAATTTCGTGAAATAATGACATTCCTTAAATATGATTAATCAAAAGAAACTAAAGTCTAAAGATATACTTAAAGTTTTCTGTCCAAACATCTTTTTTTCATCACTCACAACAGACAAGTTTTGGGAAAGAGCGTGCCTATATTTAAAAGCACGTAACATAAAGATTTTTACCATCTTCATATTTTTTGAAGCATTATTATAATCGTCGTTGAATAGAAGATCCAATTTTGAGTTAACGACTAACAATATTCAATTTCTTGCAATTTTAAACCCTATCCAGAAGACAGGGGGAACTCCTGGATCAAGTATTGGAGAAAATAATCCTTCGTAGAGAACTTTTTGGTGGAACAACTCGCATTCAAGTTACATTGTCAGGAAAACCACGGTGACCTCCCACGATTTGTTTGAGGGCAAGAGGACTCTAACCCATAATCCATCTACTACTGAGGATATTTTTATGTTGGTTGGTTAGTTGGATTTTATTGGCACAAGAGCCAGAAATGGCTATACTGCGCCAGGCACTAGGTTAAAAGTCGGCTTCTAGGTCAAACTACTGTATTATTTTAAATCAGAGAATATAGCCCTATAGTCTTGATAAACTTTAAAAGGTTGTTATGTACAGGGTCACCAAGCAAAGATTGAAGACTGGGATAAAAGCTGTCAAAAAGTTTTTTCCTCAAATGTTTGAGTTTTTCGCAGTCGGTTAAAATATGTTTAATAGTAATGTCAACATAACATAGAGAGCAACTAGGTGCAGGTTCAGATTTTAGTAAATGCATGTGAGTAAAACGAGAATTACAAATTCTCAGTTTATTGATAATAACCTGGGTTTTGCGATCAATATCTATTGTTTTGAAGTTGTCAAGATTCGCACTGTGGTCAGTGCGAACCGGGTGCGGAATTCGTATCGACCAGCCATCACTGGGATTAGTTCACAATTACATTGCGAATTTAAATATATAAGTGAATTTAAATATATATACTAAAATTTAAATATATAAGTAAATAAAACTGATATTTAGAGGAGCGAATAATAAAATGTAAAATTTTTGACAATGATGACAATTATATATTGATGCCGTTACGAAGTTACATTTGTAGTTTTTGTTTCAGATCATATATATTTATAACTATTCAAGTAATGCAGTTTAAATGTCTAGTAAGTATTTAGAAGGTGCTTAATGATTTGAACAAAGAAATGAAAAAATTAAAAAATCTTAATAAATTCTATGATAAAATGAAATCACGTTTGAAAAAATTTTAATTTATTATTCACATATTAAAAATTATTTATTTTCATTTATTTCCTTTTAAAGTGCATCTTCAAGATAACTTCTAAAAAATGTAATCCGTTGACAGAACCATCTGTTTGCTTTGAAATATGAATCCCAGTTTTCATTTAAGTTTATTCGATTTCACCAAAACAAGCATTTGACGTCAAAACACGTACAAGAGATTCAGTGCTCGGTGACTCTTCTTTTTGTGTTCTTTTTCGAGTAGAGATTTTACGATATGTAGTGGGATTTATGCGATAAATCAAAAATTCATTCAATACCATAGGATTTAAAGTACTATGAGATGTTATCGTAACTTTAAAAAAGAAAACTCGCCTTCATCCAGTCATTTTTTTTGTTGTTGTTTGCACTTAGTTGATTTGCTATTGTTTTGCAAACAATATCGATAATCTAATTTTCAAATATTAAACTATTGCTTGTGCTGAAAATAAAAGGAGAACAGTCTGACTAATTTTTTATTTAACTTTTTTGATGCTACTAATTTTTGATTGAGGTTTTTACGTACTAAAATTTAATCTTAAGTTTTCGAGAGGTTGACTTTAAATACATTATAAATGCATTACTTTAAATACAAAAATTTTGGATCAATCCCTATTGATCCGATATAAAGTACCGGCTTTCAAGGTGCCGGCACTTTCTACCGTAAAATACATTTTTATCGGAATATGGTATGGAGCATACGATAACGGATTATGACGTACAGTAGTTTTTCAGTAATAATTACCGTAAAATCACCTAGTCCCTCTAATTAAATAAAGATTGCTGTGAAAATTTCGGTACAATATTTTTCAGTAAAAATGGATTTTATGGTTGATGCACTCAAAGTTCAGGTACTTGATATCGCAATTTGATCCGGTATTTTTTACAGTGTACGCTATTTAATTAGTAGAGGCAATATTAAGTTACAAAACAAAATAATATCATTTTAGCTAAAATAACTAAAACGCATTTATCAAGAAATATCATCAACCTAGTTTTAAAAATTAAAATTATATTGGAAATTATTAATTTTGATAAAAATCAAAAAAGAAGCATCTTAAGATACAATTTTAATGAATCGAGGGTTTAATTCGAAACATGAAAATTAAAAGCGTAGATGAAGATTTTTACTAGAAAAGACTTTCTGTATTTTTTCTTTATCATTATTAAAACTTTGGAAAAAATAGCCTAAATCAGGTGAATGCCATCCAAAAGGCATATTAGGTACGATCCAAAGTTTGAACCCCAAGTCAATTTTACGCTTTCAGTATTTCGCTACATTTCTGGAGGAATAATTAGTTTATTTAAAGATTATTATCCTAGGAGAAAAGTAATAAATTTCCAACTTCATGAAGACCAAAAAATATTAAAATTTAAAAGACACTCACATATCCATAATAATTTGAGCAATAATTTAAAAATATTTTATCAAAATTCCTAGAATAACTTTACAATAGTTAAAACTATGCATGATCTTTAGAACAAGCAATTTTTCATAATTGCAGGCAAAAATATTGTTAGTCCCCATCTTAATGTGCAAATTTCCATTCATTTGATCGACAGTTATACATAAAAGATGTGAATTATTGAAAAAAAGAATTTTAATTATTAAAAATTATTGCTGAGAACTATAAATTTGGTTTAAGTAATGGATAATTTGCAATGTACTGAGTAAATAAAAACTTTTCAATTGAATAATTCTGTTTTAAAATAATGTTTAGGTAACATATAAAGAAATTTCGTGAATGCTTGAGACATTATTATAGAATTTTTGAAAATTACCTTTATTGACGAATGTATACAAACATAATTCATATAATATTTCGCAAATTATTATTAGGTGTATCATGATTGTTTTCTTTTTAAAAAATTCATATTTTTTCATTATTCACTGCATATTATGTTCGATTGACAAAAATTTATTTGGCATCCAGTATAGCACCCATGCACAAATAATGAAAACTCAAATAGTAACATGCTACAAACATTCATATGAAACAATTTTATTTTAACTAACATCCACAAAAGTTTAATGAAGAATCAATGTTGTCATTTTTTTAATTAAATTAAAGTAGTTTACTTATTTATTTAAAAGAAAAACCTTTTTCGTTAAATAATATCTATTTTTTGTCATTTTTTAGCTAAACTCTAATGCTGAAATTGAAATGAAGGAATTCAGAGTTTTATATAAACTGTTATTTTATAATTGGTAAGTTTGCACATTTTATAAATTATGCATTTCAATTAACGCTAAATAATCAACTTAATTCGTAAAATTATTATAAAAAAGGTTTAACTAAATATGTTAGTCTAATAAACGCATTTAACTGAAATAGATGACACTGGAAGTTTTAAATAATTAATCAAATCTTTGTCTTATTTGTACTGACATAATAAATATTCTACTCTCGAATTTGCTAATTTTCATATTAACTTAAGGAAGTTAGAAAAATAGACTAATTCACTATCATAACTAACAATTACGAGTAATTTAGGTGAAATTAATATTATTTAAACCCTATGCAAAGCTCACAAAATGCTGGTTACTATATTTTAGAAAATTAAAAATTCGAAGCATTTAATTAGTAAAGATATTCAATCACATTATGTTCTTCTTTTAGTAACTTAATTGCACTTGTATAGCCATTCAATTAAATTGTCGAAAACAAATTTTTGAAAAATTCGTGTTTTTATTATATAATATAATTTCGATTTCATTCAGCATAAACTCATTTGTTTTACTTAAACTTATTCATAATCACATATAAATTTGAATTATCTAATTTAATCAATGAGTTCTGATTTTCAAAAACAGTTTACTAATTCTTGATTACAGATAATAAGTCATTTTGAATTGAGTCATGTTCATTTGAGTCATTTTAAAAACGCAATTGAATTTGTTTCTAAATTTCTTAACACGTCTAAGTTACTTTTTATACTCATTATTAAATAAACTTTTTTTTAAATACATGGTTAAAAATATTTTATGTTCCCATTTATAAATTGTCTCACATATATACAGAAAAATATTAATATTTGTTCATACGTATGCTCATAACGCAAAGAAACATTAATGCTAATAAACAATCAGCTATTGTTCAATAAATACTCCGAAGAAACTGAAGCGGTGAGATATTACTTGATTGAAATCTTCATTTGCATCAAAAATATACACATTGGAAATAACAATAGACATATTTCCAGCTCTCATAAACAGGTGTGCAAGACTTGCCAGACGTGAATGAGAACACTCTTCACATTCACGTCTTTTAGTCTTGAAAATAAGCGCCCGTTTTTGAGCGCTTGAAACATATCGGCTGTTATTTCCAATTTTATTATGCTGTAATGCAGATGGATAAGATGAAATGCAGATGGAATAGAGCAGCATGGATGACTGCAATTTTTTTTTTTATGCCTTCTTCATTCATTTGAGAAAAAATTGGAAAAAGAAAAAAGAAAAGTTATCCTTTTTATGGATAAATGTCCACTTCCTCCGAGAGACTAGACAACTGTTGAACATATCAAAGTTGAGTTTTTTCCTGCCCACTGCACGAGCAAGTCACAGACTTTGGATTTAGGCATTGTACGTTCCTTAAAAGTGCATTACAGAAAAACATTGATTCGTCGATATCTTGCAGAACTCGATAAAGGCAAATCAGCAGCAGCCGACGTAAAGATTTCAATTCTTGATGCAATGAATACGGCATGCGCTGCATGGAGATGCATTGGACAATCCAGCATAAGAAATTGCTTCAAAAAAGCTGGATTTCTATTTTAAGATAATTATTTTATGGATCAAATTAATGAAGTTGAAGAAGATTGGGATATCGATCTCAGTCATAACGAATGGAAAATTGTATCTAATGGACTTGTTTCTTTTAATGAATTTAATGTCTTTGATGATGATCTATTAACAACGGAAATAAAAGACATTGATGACATCGCTAATGAAATGGACTATGAGAGTGTGGAAGATGATACTGAAGAGGATGATTAAGTTCCTCCAAAACACACAGCAGTATTAGAAGCTTCAGACACTATTAGTGATTATTTACAATTTAATTCTTCTTCTGAAGCTCCCTTATCCCATTTATATGAACTGGAAAAAAACTTTTATTTAAATACGTTGGCGAAAACAAATGCAAAGGATTATTTTGTGAGAAAATAAATTGTCTTTAGGTGTCTTAAGTTTTTATTTGTATAATTATAAATATCAAATCAGTATAAATATTAACATTTAATCCTTAGAAACATATTTATTCATATTGTCACTGCAATTTACGTTGCGTTTTAGAATTTTGAAGTTTTTCACTTATGCGTCTCTTTCACTTATGCACTTTTTTCTGCTGGTCCCTTACACAGGTGCATAAGTGAGAGTACACTGTATTTTTTTAATCATTCTGAACCGAATTTTAATTAAATTTAAAAAATTATTTATTTATTATTACAACTTACAAAAAGCGAATCTAAAATATTTCATTATTTTCTTAACATTCAATGTAACGGCTAACTTTTTATTTCAATACTAATGTAGGACTCATAAATTTACTGTTGGGACTAAATCAGAAACAAAAGTCTAATTTATTGCTTTATGCTTACTTTATTCTTTATTTCTTACCACAAAATGTTTCAGTTACATGGTTATACTATTTCTAACCCCCAGACTTCTGCTCGGTTTTCAGAAGTGAACTTCTTGCTATCAACATGGGTCTGGAGTTTGTTATTCACAATGACCTTTGTTTTGAAGATCTTTGGATACTCACTGATAGCCTACAGCTCCCTGCAACATCTCAACAACTGGACCCATATTGGCGACAAAACCAGTATTTCCATCCTAAACAAATTAAAACTCTTGTGTCCTCAGTATAATATTAGCTGCAGTGGATTCCTTCTCACGTCGGTCTCTATGGCAAAGACTCAGCGAATTGAATTGAATTGAATGTGGGGTTTAGTAACACAAGGTTCAAAAAGGACATACTGTGCCAAACACACGGTTTTAAATGCAGATTAAAAGGTTAAGTAAAGAAAATGTATAAAAGCAGATAAGATAGTGAAAATTCTAAAACAATGTTGCAAAGTTACATACATTAAAATCAATAAAATTTCATTTTAAATTTACAAAACGGTAAGTAGTATAAAACAATCACATGCAGCTTAAAATTCCAATAGCGCGTAAAAATGCAAAGGTGGTAGGATGGTGATTTTTATCTAACAAGTCTTTTATTCATAAAATCGTGCTTCCAACAATGACTTAGCGAACAGTCTGGCTAGGGAGGGTTGCAGTCCACCGCACCCTAACTCTTCTGATCTCACCTATCTTGAACTTTACTCTCCTAAAGAAATCCCAGCCTTTTAACCCACTGACGGTTCTGCACGTAAAAAGTCGCATTTTAACCTGCAGTCTTCTCTGCATAGCAAAACCGGTTTTCCCATGTTAACTGATAGGGGAACTGTGTGTAGGGGAGAAACATTCTCCCAATTTTGCCCATTTCCTTAACCGCCAGTGGGTTAAGGACTGGCTGATTCCCTCCACCCACCACTGGTACAAAGGAAGTTAGCCTGGAGTTTCTTTGACTCCTCCCTTTGAAAGGAGAGTCGGCACCACCTTCTCCCGCCTAGCTACCGGCCATCTAAAAGGTTTACTATTCTCTGAAGGAACTAAATCCTACCCCATCTGTCCTAAATACCATCTACACCGGACTTCCGCCGATCATATCCTGGACTGTCTTGGTCTTCTCTGGGAAGACATCTACTCTACTCCTCTTTTGCTCTTCAATTTCATTTAGGTCAACGGGTTCATAGATCTGATCTGATTTTGTCGGGCCAGATGAGGATAAGCAACAGCAGCAACAACAACTAATTCTAACAGTCCTTTTGGCGATTCGCTTTCGCCAAATTATTTCCAAATTTAATATTGATTATGGGGGTTGGCTTTATTTTTGGTTACGTTATTTTTTGATAATTCACCAACATTTGATCTCCTTCCATGCTCCTAACTGTCCGTTGAGAACAATTCATTCATTTTCCTTTCCTAAATTTTGGCGATTGAGCTGGGGGGCCGTGATGCCTCTCAGTGATTATCTTGAAAGAATGATTATCTTGATCCGTTTCTTTATATTTCTTAATATGGTCATATTCAACTTATTATTACATAATGTACCTTACTTGTTATTCAAATTTAAATGTATCTCACACCGCCAAAAATATGCTTAATACTGAACAAACCACTAAAATTTAAATGTTCCCCACCTCCACATAGACCAAATCACAGTCGTTGCATGACGAAATATTTCCATATCAGGAGTTAAAAGTAACTACTGTTTTCATTTATAATTTCGAATTACCTGCATCTGAGATATCATCAATGTCAATGCTGTTTTTTCATAGACTTATACCAGTTTTTAAACTTTAGTGTTCTTCTTTCTATGCATTTCCTTTTTCTGGGGAGTCAGTCAAAGTTCTATCTCTCCAAGTTTTCTTCTTCCTCAATAAAGTTTTATTTGGCTTGGTCCAGAAAAAAAATTTCATAAAAGATAAGCCCGAGGGCATATAAAATATATGAGATAAATATAATGTTTTTTTTTTTTTTGTATTAGGTTGCATGTTTCATAGAACATGTCTTTTAGTCTTTGAATGAAAAATAAAGTAATTCAAAAGAACTCACTTATAATTTAGAAATAAGTGTGGCTAAATATTATAAGCTTATACAGCAATCAAAATAATATGTTTAAATGAAAAATCTATGAAAATTAATATGTTTGAAACCAAATTTTTTAACAGTGCAACAAAATTTAGAGACACAAAGCAAAATAAACTATGCTTGTCATAATTTCTTACAATTAAGTATTTATGAATGGATTATAAACATTTCATAGAAAGATAGATTTGCATAGAAAAACAGGATTTCAAAACAACTAGATTTTCAAATGTCCAATTCATGTTGAAAAAGAAATTTCACGTTTGAAAACAATATATAATATTGGAAAATCATAAAATTAAATTATTTTAAGTTCATCATCATCATGAATGGCTTGACAGCCCAGGGTGGGACTTGGCCTTCTCAATAAGTTTATTCCTGACACACATTTTTCTTGCTAGCGTTTTTCAGTTTTTAGTTATTAAAACCAGAAGGTCTTTTTCTAGGTCATTTGTTCATCTCAAATTCTGCTTGCCTTTTTGTCATGTGTCAGTTGAACTGGCATTAAAAACTTTTTTGTGATACGGTCTTCTGATGTAGCTGGGGCAAGCTATGTCCTTCTGTACGACAAGAAAAGCGCCAAAGTTTTTTGAGCCGACGCATGCGCACATCATTCATACATCGTAGCGTTTCCTAACTTGTTTAACAACAAATTTTTCGCCATCTTTAAATAGACTGTCCCGATATCTATTTAAATTATAAACCTATGTTAAAATAATAAATTAGGATTATTTTTTAATGAATTCGTCACAAGTAAATATTTTCCTTGTTTAATAAGTTGACCTTTTTCAAAACCATATAGGGTAAACCAGCCAGTGAAGGAACATTTCATATATATTGATTAAAAATAAGAATTTGAAAGTTTTTCTTTAGATTGATTGGTAACAATAACTTACTGCCAAACAATAGGAAGGCATCTAGCAATGTTTTGGATTACCTGATCAAATAGACTTCTCTGGAAAAAATTTTTGAATTTGTTATTATCTCTGCAACACCTTGTTTCTTTAAAAAAATTATAAGGTGGGTGCTTGTATTTATATGTTTGAAGTGGAATTAATTGCATGTAATATTTTATTTTTCTCACTGTGAAAAAGAGAATTCAAAATATAGTTATTGAAGTTAAGTTTTATTTCTTTAATATAGTTATTGAAGTTACGTTTTATTTTCATAGCATAATAAAGTATTGAGATAAGGGGATGTTTATTCACTGGATCACCAAACGATGAAAAAACAGTGAAGGAGCAAGGGTTCCTTTACTGGTTTTTTTCCGAAGTTAATGAAAATAAAAGATAAACTTTAATTTTCTTGTATCTTTAGTGATGTTCCGCATCGAAAGTATGTTAAAAATACGAAAAACAACTTCTTACCAGCGAGGGAACAGACATGTTCCTTTACTGGGCATAGATTTCCCACTGAATGAACAGTATGTGTTAATCTGTTGACACTTTAACTGTCAATTCATGATTACAAAAAAAAGTTAAAATTTTCCAAGTATTTATATGCTATAATTTCAAGAATAGGCTTGTTTTTAAATATTTGTATGGCTTATAAATTCATAAAGAGCATTAAAAAATAACCAAAATTAAGTGTTCCTTCACTGGGTGTTCATTCACTGATAAGTGCTGTTCCTTCACTTGGTCTTCTTACTACTTGTTATTTGAACCTCCAAAACTTTAAAACAATATTATGTAAGTTCTCTACATTTTTTTTACATAATTTGCAATATGTAACAAATATGTTGACGCTGTCATTCAACTAAAATTACGAATTTTGAAATTAATATGATTTTTTAAAAGGCAAGCGAAGCTTAAGTGTTCCATCACTGGTTAGTTTAAAGAAAGAGCAAAAGCAGACGGGTTTTGAGTCACTTTTCATTAGCTGTTTACATGAGTGGTGAGACACAAGAAGAAATGTTCTTTTTTGGGAGCGGAGGGGAATGGGGTTTCTTACGGGGTAAGGACAGAGGTACCCTCTGTTAGGAGGCAAGTATTTTTCCTAGCAATACTTCCACACCTCGATGGAGTTGACCGCTGCCTCCGGAACAGTGGGCCTATTGCTTCTGATAACGTGAACTGTCCATTTAATCCTTTGCCGTTTAGTGAAGATAATAATGCCAGGTTCATTATACGAGTGATAAAGCTCAAAATTTGTTCTTCTAAGTCTCACACAATTTTTTTTTAATTCCTCCAAAAATACATCTCAGAACCTTTCTCTCAAAAGTACCCAACATGACCTCATCCGTAGGAGACATGGTTTCTCAAGCAAAATTCCTCTTAAAGGAGATTTATACAGTAAAAATTTTGTTTTTCTGTGAATTACATTAGATTTTATGTTTTTTTCGACATCTATTAGCCTGCAGTGATTCTCTTTTGTATTTCCATTGTTAGAATGTTCCTGTTGTTGATTGCAGAACCTAAGTGAATGAAATTGTCGACAACCTCAAATTTATATTCTTCACTTTAAGTTGGTTTATGTTTAGTAATTCGAATTAAGTTAAGTGGAAATAATATTTGGAAAGCTTTTCCAAGAATCGTGCCCGGAAATATCTTTGCAAAATTGTTCAAAATGCATTTTTTTCCTCCAAATTTCATTAAAAGGATTAAATATTTAGCCTCTATTAGGTACTTAACTAAGGTAATAAGTTTGTAAATAAATTATTTTTGCGTAATATTCGTAGGAATTATAAAGAAACAATAATGCCCAGGAGCTAATAAGCATTCTATCTAATTTTATAATTATAATTAAACCATTAGACTTTACACAATTAACTATTTGTGTGTGAACTATTAACTATATTTTCAAATGCATTAAGTAGAAATACTTATGCCTTATAATTCTTAGAAACATTTTAAAAAAGCAACACGAGGTATTAAATAGTTTTGAAATGTGATCTTATAAGTTTAATAATAATTTTAGTACTTACACCAGTCTAGAATGTTATTATGATAAATATGTAAAAATGTTTACTGCATAGAATAATGATTTTCATAGGAAAGTCTAAAATAAACATAGAATTTTGAATAAAAAGAAACAGTAACAGAAAATTAAAATTCGTGATAAATTTATTATAATTTACTAAGTTAAAAAAATGAAGTATAAGAAAGAGTTGCATGAAATCTGTAGAATTGCATGTTTTTTTTCTTTTATAAAAAAAATATGCAGAGAAAAGTAATTACAGAAAAAATCAAGAAAGCGAAAATTGAAAAATAATGAATTACAATGAAATTCTTTTTTTTTTCGAGTTTCAATTAGACATGCGATTATATTACCTTATTTTTCACATATTTCATTTTCTCACTTTAAGAATGTTATCAATGAAAAAATTTACATGGTTATAAACAAAAAATTCTTTATCAAATAAAAAACAAACACTTTTTACTTAGGGATAAAAAAAAGTACTTATTTACTTCGATTTCTCCGATTTGTACTTATTTTAATTAACCAGAACTTGATTTTAATTAAGTAAATGCTAAAAAAATAGAAATAATAAGCAAAAAGTTTCTTTTTAAAAAATAATTTTTCTGAAGATTTTTACGTTTTCATACTCCAAATTAAGAAAATGCTTCCATAAAACGTTAGTTTTCTAGTTAAAAAATCTTTTTAGTAGTTAACTCATCAAATGAACTAATATTACGTTACATTCTCAAATTTAAATAGCGGAATCAGTTTATCAATGATTTAAGCTGCCTTGGTGCAGTTGGCATGTCTTTTCTCCGGTTAAAATATAACTATTGTAGCTATGGTTAATTTAGTGAGTCAAGGATTTAAATAAAAGATATTTAAATCAAACTTCTCCAACTGCTTTAAATTGTTTCCGATATTTTTTTCTTTCAGACAGTTTCGAAGCTATTCGTCGTATCCCTGAAACGGTATTAAATGTAGGTTACAAATTCGGACTCAGTTTTGTATCGAAATATTCAAACTATGAAAACTAGAAATATCCAAATAATCAAATCTTAATGTTTATTTTTAAATTTTTCAATATAATATTTTGGTACACTATGAAGAACTCCTGACATATATTTTATATTCGCTGAAGAAAAAAAACAATTTATTAGAATTTGTAAGAATAGCTTTTATCAACAATCGAAATTGGGAACTTTTCGAGAGCTATAAGAGTGGATGATGAATGAATGTGGATAATAATACGAAGAAACATGACGACTTTGCAATCTTTTTTTTATAATATATCATCTCAACACAGAACAAAACGGTATACGTGAGTAAACATAATAAATCCAATATATAATACTAACGTGTAAACATACAGACACATTCTTAACACGTCTACCGGGCCTCTCAAAGATCTCCAAATATCTAAAAATTCAATTAAATAAAAACTAAAGGAAAAATTATTATATGGTTCACTGTAATCTGATAGGAAACCAGATATTTATTTTAGCCAAATTTCAAAATTAGCTCAAAAGTGCTTAAACAGATTGCAATATTTGATTTTTTAAAAAATGCTTTTTGCAGCATACCAGACATTTCCAACGCAATCAATTGGACTGCTTTTTGTTAACTTTATCCACTGACTGTATCACGTTATTGACGCAAATACAGTAATAAAATAGTAATAATAATGTCTGTTAACAATATTTGTAACTAATTTCGAAATTTATTTCGTAAGTAAATTACAGCAAACTGTATATTTCTAACACCTCTGTTTCACTTTTGTTAAGTTTTCAAATCAGTGGCTCTTTCTGAGACACTCGCTGTGGTAAATTAAATATTTCTGTAAATTTTCTAAGCTTTTGAAACAAATTTGAAATTATTTTGCTTTATAATGCTTTTTGCTGCATGGCATTGACCCTCACTCCTTTCCTACATACGTGGGAGATTTATAAAACTTGCGTAATTCCAAATAAAAGAATCCATTTTTAAAATACATGGGAGAAAAAAATCCGATAAAATTATGTCACTAACATTCGTTGAAAAAAATCATAATTTTGGTAATGAAACCAAAAGTTATTGAAATCATTCATTTGGTAATTTTTCCCATTCGTAGGATAATGGTTTTGTGGAAATATCTGGTTTTTAAAATTGTATTTCTTATTACCATATATTTAGTTCAAATGCAAAAGCTTTTTATTCCATGATCTAAGGTATCACGAGAGAAATTTGCTAAACCTTAATAAGCAATATCATATTGTTAATTAAAATAGATTTTATGACATTTAAGAAATATTAACTCATATTTTCATATTTTAAAACAAAATTGCATTATTAATATAACCAAAGCTCCTCTAGAAAAATTACCGTGCTTTTTGTTCTTCCTACAAAACCAGAATCACGTTTAAATTTACAACATTCTGATAGTTATGATCATACTTTTTTCTCAATTTAGTTAAATTTTTTCACTTTTGTCTGAAGTGCAAGTAGTGGTTTTTTCTTTGTAATTTTTACAACTTTAATATTTATGATAACTTCATATTTTGAGAATTTTGCAAATAAAATAAAAGTGCTTTTCTAATAAAGTAAACTAAATTGATATAAAAAAATTTTTTTTTGAACTTTTAAGGCATTTGCTACTTTACTTATACATACTAGTTTTAGTTTTTATCATGAATTATTTCATGTAAATATTTAATTACATACGTAATTTTTCGCTCCCACAAAGGATGTACATTATTCTAGATGTTTGCAAAGCACGTGGCGCATATAATTAATATATATTATTCCAAAAAAAATGCTTCGTAACGCCCATTATCATAACACGTAGTCTTCCTTTCTTTTAATAATGAAAACTTTGTTTTGTCGACAACTTGATAACAGGATTAATTTAAATTAATTTAATCCTTCGTATATTCTTAAACAGTTAATGTTCTTACTTTATTTTATGTAAGATTGTAAAATTCTAATTTCCTTTTTTTCGGTTTTAAATTCAAGTTTGTGCAAAAATGCTTATTTTTATAACAAATTATAGAAAATAAGTAAAAATCACTACAAATTTACGAAATGCTAAAGCTGGAATATTCTAAAACTAAACTAAATTGAGATCCATGAATGAAAAGTTAGATGGAATCGAATCAGTGAAAAATGAAAACAATATTACATTATTAATTTTGACTAATTGAATGGTGCTAAAGAGTAAGTGTGAAGCAGAAAATTAAGTGAACAAGAAAAATAAAGTAAGATTTTATTTCATAACCGCCGTCAAGCAGCTGACCCAATTTTGAGTTTACCAGTACCAATGATCACCTCCGTAGCCTTGGAATTTTGAAAGAAATCAAGAAGAGAAAGCAAGCTCTTGGATCAAGTATTAGAAGAAATTTGCCTTCTAAGAGGAGTTTTGATGGAACTAACTCGCATTTGTGTTGTCGCATTGTCACCTCCCTCTGTTAGCCCGACAGCAGGGGAACTCTAATACATCATCAGTCTACCATTGAGGATATTTTACGTCAGAACAGTGGTCGGTGCGAGCCGGGTGCAGAATTCAAATTAACCCGCCGTTGCTGATATTCGAAACCCGTTGATCTCATTGAGAGATCCGCATATTTAGTTGGGGCTCTATCTCATGAGCCCCAACGGCTGTAAGTAAGATCATTGGGCACTTTGATGTTGTGAGACCAACATTTTTTGAAAGGAAACAAACTCCTCTGAAAGTTTAAGACAGTGGTCTTCAACTCACGGGCTTGAACAAGCACTGGTCTATGGATGAAATTGTACCAGACCGCCAGAGGAACATTAAACTATTTCCATTTTATTTACTACGGTGTATTTCTCTAGGGTTTGTACGATTTTTCATGGGCTAGAGATTAAATGGGAGCTGAGAGACGTCACCTAAAGCCGCAAAAATATCAGGTATGTAACTGTATTTAATTTTAAAGACATTCTTAACTACTATTAAATTAAAATTATTAAATTAAGTCAATCTACGAAATCAATATTCTACGTCTTACCCCCTTCAGCTAGCCGCGTTAAAGTTCCCAAACGTTGACCGGTCCGCAGTGATAAAAAGGTTGAAGAGCACTGGAGCACTGGACCTAAACATCATCAACGCTTGCCTCAATCTGAAATATCACCCCCCCCCCAAATTGAAACAAATTCAGGTTGTGCTCTTCCCCAAGCAGGGGAAAAATCTGCTAAATCCTGAAAGCTACAGACCCATTAGTTTGCTGATTGTATTTTCAAAACTCTTTGAGAAAATAATCCTCAACAGACTAAAGCCCCATCTCAGTTTTATTCCGGATGAACAAATCGGTTTTCGAGAACGCCTATCCTCCACTAAACAACTAGTGAGAATTATTGAGAATATTAACCAAGGATTCTTCAACAAGAAACAACAGCTCTCCTGATATTGGATGTTGTCAAAGTCTTTGACAGCGTCTGGCATCAGGGCCTCATATACAATCTCATAAATTTCAATATCCCCAAAGATCTAGTACTGCTAATTAATAATTATCTGACAAACAGAACTTTTCATATAAAGATCAATACAGCCGTTTCTACCACTAGATGCATTAGAGAAGGAGTTCCGCAAGGATCAATCCTCGGCCCTGTGCTCGACCTAATTTATTCAGCTGACTTTCCAAATTTTAATAATATGAGAAACATCACCTCAGACTTCTACGCTGATGATACTGCCCTTTTGAGTAGATCCATAAATCCTAAGAAGTCAGTTACTAATCTCAGTAATATCATACCTCATATCGAAGACAGGTGCACAAAATGGAAGGTAGCCATCAAAACCACCAAATCTTCACTACTAATTATTAGAAAATCAAGTAAAAAGAAAGTCATTTATCCAAATATTACTCTATTCAATGATACAATACCACTCGCTCGAAAGGCCACCTACCTAGGAGTTACAATTACAAGTACTTTAAACTGAAATTCCATATTGATAATATTATTAGAAAAACGCAAGGAGCCTATCGAGCTTTGAAGCCGATATTAAACTATAACTCAAAACTTGCACTTAAAACAAAACGAACGCTATACCTCCAATGCATTCGACCGATCATCAGCTATGCAGCCTCCGCATGGGCCACAACCACTGCTACTCAAGAGAAGAAACTAGTGAGTACTCAAAATAAATTTCTCAGATACATAGCTGAGCCCCCAGATACATGAGAATGAAAGATCTAAGAAAAGATTAAAAATCAACAAAATAGATGAACACATAGCTGAACTATGTGCAAATTTCTTCAGAGATTCTCTCTCCTGTGATACGTGTAACTACTTTAAAAACATTGATTTTGAGCTCATCAAAGACAACATAAAATATAGCCCGGCAACAGGGCTATACTATCCGATGGGGTATTGTCCCGTAAATTTTGTAAATAGTTGTATATATTTTTGCGCATTTATTAGCATGTATTTTTTCTTCTCTGAGGCTATGTTGACTACTGTGTACCTGCGATGCTCGGGGGTAATACCTCGGAGGGAGACGATGCAGCCTGCCACAAAAATCTCTTCTCTCTCTTAAATTTTTTTGTTTAATCTCGCTACTTTACTTTAATTTTTTCTCAGTAAATGTTACTGAACCCCAACTTTCACCATTTAATTGCGCTTCGGCTGTTTACCAAACATTCCCACTCAGATGATTTAGTTAGAGCTTAGTGGGGCTGTTGCTAAGATAACTATCACATATGATGATGGAGCACTGGACTAGAAGACACAAAATATAATTATTTAAAATGTTAATAGTACCAAATTATGGAAGAAAGTAATCGGTAGTTTTCTTAAAAAAAGTTGCTTTTGATTACAATTAATCTCTTCCCTCCCTAAAAAAATCCCCTTCATTGATTATCATTGGTTCATTAACCAAGTAGATTATAAAAATTAAAAGCTTCTATAAAACAGAAAAAAATTTCATGGAATTTAATTTTTTTTTTCTTTTCAAAATACAAAACTTAATGAGTAATTTTAAAATTTGCTGTTTAAATTTGAATTCCGCAATTCCGTTAGAAATAAAGAATGAATTTTTCTCTTTTTAACTATTTAGAATTGTCAACAGATAAATATTTTGTAAATTAATGAAATTTAATGTTTTCTGATAATGATCTGTAAGATTTCTTTAAAAGCATATATCAGACTTACAAAAGACATATATTTCTTTTTTCCATTTAGTCTCAATTAAATATATTTATCTAAGTAACTTCTACTTCCTAATCCCCTATTTCCAACTTTCAAAACGTTCTTTAATATCATTCTTGTTTTAAATAGCAGCAAACAACTTAAAACTTCGAAGTTGCCACTTGGGATCACTTAACTGCTTTACGAAATATTTCACTGGAGGGGGAAATATTCGAATAAGGAGTTGTTGAGAAAACATTAACAGAAAAGTTTGTTTTCTTCCATTTAAAGTCCTGAAGAAATGAAGTTAGGATTGTCGAGTCACTTCTAATGACAGGATTAAGTACTAGTAAGACCAGCTAATCGAATTTTGTAACAGAAAAGAGAACAACTTTCGAGAAATTGTTGAAATCAAGAATCTGGGTTTTAAAAGAACTGTTGTAATCAGTCCAGAAATAGTATTTGTGGAACTAAGAATATTTGTGTAGTGGAGATTCTCAGTTATTTATATGTCTGACTCGAATTTTAAAGAAGCTTAATTGTCTAGAAATTCTGTTTTGTATGCAACGGAGTTTCAATTTCCGCTTAATCTGTCTTAAATTGATGCCGAAAGGAATATTTTTTAAAAAATTTCGAATTCAAGTGAATTATTTTTTTAAATTCGCTTGAGTTTTGATACATAAACTTTTCCTTAGAATGTTTATAATTGATCTCCATTGTTATAAATATAAATTTTAAAGTTTTTACATGCAAAATGTAATTTTACACTTGTTCTACAAAATAAATGTATTACTTTTCAAAAATATACTATTGAAACTATCACTTTTTTGCAGCGTACATACATCCACCTCAAAACCACATTCTATGCATGTTCTCATAGTTTTTTGAACTCAGGTTTTATTACTTCTATTTTGTTGTTTACCGTTATTTCATTCGCTAAGCTAACTGTCTTGTGTTAAATTTCCAATAGGAGCTCTATACCAAATTGCACTGTTTCTACTAGTTATTTTCCTAGGATGCCTTCCCATGTTGTTCAGAGTGACTCTTTTTCCAGTTCATGTGAGGACAGTTTAAAGGACTCAAATCAGCAACTTATCTGTCAAGGTAATCTTGGATCAATTGGACCCAGGTCGGAAGATCTTGCTGGCCAATCTATTTGGCAAACATCTTTACATTGCAGAAAACTGCAAAATAAGGAGGTTTATAAAGCCATGCTTTGTCGTTCGTTAAATTTTACAAGAACCAACTTGGAGCCTAAAAAAGCGAACATATTAGTCTAAGACCAAATCTTTGCAAATATACCAATAAGAATGCATCTTTCAAAGATATGTTACATCGTGCAACCATCATACATGAGACTATCTCAGACCATGAAACATTTGTTCCCATTACTTTTCATCCTTGAACAGGGGGAAAAGGACTCTAATCCATATAAAAGCTTAAGACAAGAATATGCTACTTGTCTTCCAATTTCTTACTAAAGTGAAAGCTTGGTGTCCTGGATAGGCATGTTAGATATGAGCTCAACCTAGTCAAGGAAAAATGCGCTGTCATTGACATAAGTGTAGAGATGCGCTCTTTGAGTTCTATATTTGCTTCTTTAGGAATTCAGAGGGCTCTTTTCTGACTAAATTTTAATGGACGACAGAGTAAAACAACATAGACCTGATTATGTTTAGGACTCCTTTGGAACAGCAAAAAAAATTTCGTTGAATAGATTTGCCGGCGAAATATTCAAAGCTGAATCCGAAAGAAAATACTTCGGACTACCAAGGCAGACAAAGTGCTCATTTGAGGATCTATTCATGGTCGTTACACGAAGTGGTTGTGGAATTACTTCGAGTTTGATCCTCGTTCCCCATTTCAATAGCCGACAACTTAATTGGAAGCAAGTCTGTGCCAGTAATGAATAGCAATTAGAAGTGGACACATTTCTTATCAAAGCCCATTGTTGTGATTTTTTTGCCAACTATATCCTCATAAAACTGCGATGGAGATTTTTCGCTGTCAGGGAACTTTCCTACAATTCGGGCTCCTTAACTGAAAATGTTTACGAAATAATAAAAATTTCGATGCCGCATTAAAAAAAATCTGATTATTGAACATTGTCTCTAAATTTCATGCTTCAATGTTCATTCAATTTCAAGCTTAACACTGACAGCAAGTTGAGCCTTAACTTTTGGATTACTTAATAGCCTATTTTAATTTAATAGTTGACCATATTGTTGAAGTATTATAAAATTTTATTGTATAATAGACATCATTTTTCAAAAACTATTCCTATGGTTCGTTGTTTAAAACTTTAATTTCGATATATAATGCTACCTAATTTAACGTGTTTGAAATGCTTTCAATAATTATTAAATTTATTGGTAAAAGTTTACGAATAAATATTTTTACATAAAGCGGTTGCTTGACTAGAGAGTTTTATATTTCGTACATACATAACAATTCTTTTTCAATTTTTTTCAGATAATTATGCTTTAATTGATAAAGCACTGTTTTACGTCTCAGTGCAACTTATTTCCTCCCCCCCCGTATGTTTAGGCTAAACACTTGCAGTTGCACTTATTCTCTCTCGTGTGATATAGGCATAATGAATAACGATATAATTTTGTGTTAACAATAAACTTATTCATTGTTTAAATTTGTAGCTTAAAAAATACTAGTTTTATCTTGACAATTCTATACCTTAATTATTTCAACAATAATAATGGAGTCGTGCCTTTTTCAGGCATTCTTACAATGAAAATAGTGAGATAAACTTGTTCTTAATAAAAACATTTCATAAAAGTTCTGAATACTCACTGGCACTATGAAGGGTTTTAAAACACCTGAAAGTTCCTTTCCAAACTCAATTGCAGTTCAATAAAGACATTGACCCTATGAATCTTTTTCACTTGTATGTGACTTTGTTGAGCTGGAACAGAAGCATGGTTCATTAATCCTCAGTTAATTATCATAAATTGAATCGCTAATTCCAGTATTCTGGATATCCAGATAAATAGCATTAGTGCGTTTTGAGGGTTAAGCTGTCTCTGGATTCTTTTCTCCTGTTGCTTTTTCTATGGGATTTTTAAGGGAAAAAAAACAATATATTATTTTGCGTTTCATGTAGTTATTGGTCAAAAGAAAATTAAAAATCGAACCAACTGACAATTAAAAATGTCAGCTAGCAAGTTGTACCCAACTTAAATTTGTTTAGTTAAGAAAATGGAGCATTTAAAAAGTATTGACTAAGATATTTTTCTGTAGCAAATATAGATAGGTTGTACATGATTTGGAAGGTAGTTTTAAGATAAACTTAATGCAAGTTATAAAAGTGTTAATATACTCTCTCATAATAAAACACAGAACGTTAAACATATTTTAACAATGTTTCTGTTATAAGATTTGGATTAGCTGATCAGTTATATAATTAGCCGATTCTGTCATATGATTATGCAGATCTTTGAAAACTCACTACTTTACCTTTAAAATTCAATCTTCTAAAAAGAGAAATCATTAGCAGAGATCTTCAACAGAAATAATTTGTTTTAAATAATTATAAAGGTAAGGTGAGTAAAGTGAGTTTTTGAATGTTCTTTTAGAAATTTTGCTACCAGCCTTTTTGTCTAAGGGGGACACAATGGTAAGTTTATATATGATCTTGAAAAATATTTCGTTAATACTTGATTGAAATGAAATATTTCATCCAGTTTACCCTTTCAAGGAGATAGCGAAACAAATAATTGTTTGAGAAGATTTTATTATAAATATTGCTTAAGCAATCTAGCAATAGAAATATTTCACAGCCTGAGGTGCGAATCTAGATGGAGGTAGGGCATACAACCTGGGATTTGTAAGAACATACTTAGTAATCAACTTTTTTTTAAAAATGGCTTTGCTTAAAATAATACATAAATTACATTTTTAATTGAATTTTAAGAAAATGTAAAGTTATTTTACCCTAAATTAAAAACATTTCTAGAACTTTTACGACACGTCTATGAATATTCTCAACTGTTCAAATTAGATTTACAGCATACGTTTTTTAAACAGCTTGTAATTCATGGTTTGTAATAAATGCTTTGTTTAGTTGTAAAGTATCGTTCTTACAATTTAATTAGCCTATTTAGTAACTACTCCTTAACTCAAGAACGACAAACATTTTTACTTACCTTGAATGGCCATTGAGGTCAATTAGACAATAATAAGAAAATTATCAAAATAATTGATTTTAAATTCAAATATCATTATAAACAATTAGAAAAAGTCATTTTTAATAATTTCAACATTCTGCAGTATTTTTTGCAGTATTATCTTTTATACATAAAAAATAGTCTTTATTGTTTAGAAAAATAATATCATAAGACAGTTACATATATACCATTGTAGATATTAACTCGTGATTTGAAATCAGAGTAGCTAAAGAAAGTGTCTTATTTACAGAACATTTTTGTTCTGATTCAGCAGAATACAACATAGGTGTTTATTACTTGTGATTTCAGAAAAGTCGGGGGGGGGAAACAAGCTATTAAGTTACTTAAAAATAACAAGCTCTATTCACTGACAATGCTCAAAATAAAAGACACTCAGATTGGTGGGATTTATTTTAATATAGTCGTATCGTATCTCCTATTGAAATTCTTTTTGCCCAAAAAGAGTAAATTTGTTTTTAGGATGTAAAAAAGATCTCCGTTGGAACATATCCAAAGAAACGTATCCAATAGTTATAAAACGGCATGTTCACCAAACTAATTCTGTCTTAGTATTTTGCTAGATGTATCACACACAAAATATTTATTTAACTTAAGTACCACAACCAACTGGAAATTTAATTCAGATTTTAGTCTTTATCCCTTGCACTGATTAAATTTTTAGCAAGAGCTGTTTATTAAATTTTATTAATTTTTCCTGCTACAAAAATTAAAAATCATTTCACAGAAATTTGTCCCTTCTCTGAGTTATTTCTGGAGCAAGTAAGTTATTTCTAAACTGGCTATCAGCTCATATCTTGAAGAAATCTAAATGGCCGGGATAGCATGGTCGGTAGGGCACTGGGCCCATGTCCGACAGTTCGTGGGTTCGAACCCCGCCGGCCAAAGACTCCCCGTGTAGTTGGTGACTGCTGCGCGTTAAAATTCTGTCGAGTCACAAAGTCCTCCGTATTTCCATAGCAAATCAATACCTCTGGGGGTACTGGATTGGAGATCAATCGTTCTCTGATTCAGGTCAAAATTGCGATCTGTGGATGAATAAATGGATGTGTGGAGATAAGATGGGTATTGACAAATTAAAGATGCATTGGGATTTACGAAAACAGATATTTATTTAACAAATAATGAGCAACACCTGCATACTAGAGTTATACGTGAACTACTGCATATCTCGGCAATACCTGGCGCGTTCTGTTGACTCCCCACAAGGGAAATTATTGATCGTGCAAAAGACGCGCTGTGTTTGCAGCTTACAGCGAAGGTAAACTGCTGCCTTCGAGTGGTAGGTGTTTGAGGTTGGTTGCCACATGAGTATCCCCCCAGTGAAGGAGAGAATCGACAGAACGACACAGGCCTTACTGAGACATACAATGTTAACAAATACAAAGCATGCTGAAAGAAGAAAAAAAATATGAAAAGTTGTAATGCATGTAGCATTACATAATAGTTCTAGCAATGAAAAAATTAGAAAGCTGAAGTTTCCGAATAAACACTAACATAATAGGTTGGTAAAGTGTAAAACATATTGGTTGATGAAGAAAATAGCACAATATTATCACATTTTGGCAAAAAAAGGAAAGTTTAATTTTGTTTTTACTCAGTGATAAGTCTCTTGGGGAAACGTACACGTCTTCCAGATTTTGTCAGTTGTTGTGACGGCAAACTTGAAAAATCACTCGTAGAATTTGTGGACATAATTGGAAAATCACTCGTGGAATTACCAATGACTAAGTCATTAGTTTCACTAATTAAATCATTAAAAATAAATGCGGGTTTAACCTTATCTTTTGACGCACAAGTTTTCTTCCAATTTTTCTCGGTGGTAATGTATTTATCAGTTCTTGACAAAACTTCATGGGGGCCAGTGTAAGGGGCTGTGTTAACGGTGGGACCATTTTATCCACACGAAGAAATACATGGGTGCAATCCTTTAGTTGAGGATGCACAGATACTTTGTGTTGACCGTGAGCAGATGCTGGTGTTGGTCTCATGCTGCTCATTTTCTCTTTTAATTGTTGCTCAAAGGATAGTCTCAAGGCACTGGAAGGGTGTCGGAGAATATTTCAGCTGGTAGCCGAAGAGGCCTACCATACACTAATTCAGCACTGGAAACTTTTGTGTCTGGTTTGACAGCAGCTCGTAACACGAGTAAAATCACAGGTATGGTTTCAGTCCACTTAACGTTTTCGTGAGCTTTAATGGAGTTTTTTGAAACTCTGTGGAAACTCTCTATCAAACCATTCGATTGAGGGTGGAATGATGTGGTACGAATGTGATTTGTCCCGATGAGTTTGGTTAGTTCTTTAAAAAGAGAAGATTCAAACTGGCGTCCTTGATCTGTTGTCATGGTGGCAGGACACCCAAAACGAGATATCCAGCCATGGAACATTGCACGACACACAGTTTCAGCCATCATGTCTGCCAAATGTATCTGTCGATGATGGTGAGACAATATACTTTTCCATCAGACGGAGGCAAGGGACCTATCAAGTCTATGTGTATATGGGCAAATCTTGCATCAGATAAGGTGAATGTACCTAGGGGTTCTTTCGTATGCCTGTGTACCTTTGAACGCTGGCAGGCAGAACACCTTTTGACCCATTCTTTGACATGTCTTTTCATGTTAGGCCAAACTTATCTGGAAGCAATTAAACTGAAAGATGTTGCAGCACCAGCATGTACAAGATTGTGAAAATGTTCAAACACGGTTCTTCGAAAATTTTCAGGAACAAAAGGTCTAGGAGATCCGGTTGACACGTCAGATATCAGCTCAGTGGCTGACACTGGAGATGGTATGCTTCTCAGGTTGAGAGAAGATTTATCGTCTTTCTGGGTACTTTGTAACTCTTCATCACCTTGCTGTGCTCTGGCCAGCTGTTCAAAATCAGGAAATGAACTTGAAATTTGATCAATTTCAATTCGGGAGAGAGCATCAGCCACAGTGTAGCACACACCACTAACATGGCGCACGTCTGTACTGAATTGTGAGATAAAATCAAAATGACGCCATTGACGTGGGCTACACTTGTCTGGATTTTGCTTGAAGGCATAGATAAGTGGTTTTTGGTCAGTGTATATAGTGAAGTTTCTCCCTTCCAGCATGTGACGAAGGCGCTTGACCGAACAGTACATGGCAAAGAATTTTCTGTCATAGGTGGACCATTTTTGCTGACTTTTCGATAGCTTAACTGAGAGAAAAGCAATAGGCTCCCAGTCTTTGTTGTTAAGCTACATAAGAGAGCCTCCAATTGCTCTATGACATTCGTCGATCCATAGGCTTAACTGTGCTCCAGGGATCGGATGACGTAAGAGAGTTGCAGTGGCTAGAGCTTGTTTGGCATCAGTAAAAGATTGTTCAGCCTCTTTTGTCCAGTGAATTAATTCGTCTGACTTTTTTACCGCATGTCTAGATGAACTTGAGAGTTTTTGATTCCTTCCAAAAACTTATTTAACGGAGCTAATATATGAGCTGCTTTCGGTATGCACCGTCGATAAAAAATATACAACCCGAGAAATCGTTTTAAGTGCGTGAGAGTGTGAGGTTGAGGAAAATTTATGATACAATCGACACGATCTGATAAAGGTTCTATACCTGACTCCGAAACTTTGAAACCTAAAAAATTTATTTCAGAAACACCAAATATGCATTTTGACGGTTTCAAGGCTCAATCCAAAATCTTGTAAACGTTTGAATAAAATGTTAAGATGTTCAAGGTGTTCTTCGGGTGAGCGAGATGCGACAAGAATGTCATCGACAAAGACATAAACAAATGAGAGATCACGCGTGACTTGGTCCATAAATCTCTGAAATGTACCTGCGGCATTGCAAAGACCAAATTGCATTCGTTTGCACTCGAATAAACCGAAAGGTGTAACTATAGCACTTTTATGAACATCGTCAGGGTGGATAGGAATTTGATGGTACGCTTTAATTAAATCGATATGAGAAAACACGCGAGTACCATGCAAATCGGCAGTGAAATCTAAAATATTTGGTACATTATAGTTATCTTTAACGGTTTTTGCATTTAGGACCCGATAATCCCTAACTGGCCTCTACTCGTTACTGTCTTTTTTAGGCACCATGTGCAAGGGAGATGCATAATTGCTTTTATAAGGCTGTATATGGTCTAATTCAATCATGTTTTGAAATTCCACCTTAGCAATGCGAAGGCGATCAGGTGCAAGACTACGAGCTTTGGCAGTTACAGGTGGTGCTGTTGTTTTAATATGATGAACAACAGAATGCTTTACTTCTTGGTCAGGGCAAGGCGGTTTTGTAATATCGGGATATTTTTTTAAGAGTTCATGATGAATAGTATCACCTGTCACTGTTTTAACTGAATGGATTATTAACTGAATAAACTGAATATTAATATTAACTGAATGAATTACTATTACGCACTATACAATGACAGTTAAGATTAGTTTTAAAATCGAGTAATGTTTGTTTACTTAAGTCAGGCACTAAACTAAAATTATAAAGAAAATCTGCACCAATGATTGGTGTTGAAACGTTACCAACTAAAGATGACCATTCGAAAATTCTTTTAAAACCTAAATCCAAAGAAAACGTTTGTACCTGTATCGGTGATGTATTTGCAGTCGAAAGTGTCATTTTTGAGGAGTGTCTCTTTTGAAATTTAGATCCCGAAATTATACTTACATCAGAGCCTGTATCAACTAAAAAACGAACATTACTACGCCTATCCCGAACAAAAAGGCGACGAGAAGTATGTGGCACGGCGCTAGTCGCCACTACGCTTGGCCATTCTCGTTTTTTTTTCAAATCGACAAGGAGCAGAACATTTTTGGGCTTTTTTACCGTATTTGAAATACCAACAAAGTTCAAACTTTTCTTTTTAGATTGGCTTCGCCGCCAATTAAAATTTCAATCGCGACTTTGATTTCGACCACTAAAAATTTGGTCTATTCTCAAATTTATTTTTCGAATTTTATCTAAAATCTTATCTTCACTGGACGTAGAAGAAACTGAACAGGTACTTACTGGTGCTGGTGTTACCTCCAGGATACGATCTGGCACCTCCGCGGCTTTCTCCAGACCCAGAGGGGTAATAGCAGCAAGGATGGATTGAACTGATTCAGGCAAATGCGACTGGAAAAGTTCCAACATTAATTCGTTTGAAACACTATGCGACTCCGCATGCCGCTTCATAATTCTAAACAATTCACTGGGTCGACGATCTCCCAGTTCTTCCCCAACAAGCAATTTTCTAATTGCTGCGATGATTCACCCGTTCGCTTGATTAGCTGTGTCTTTACATGTGCGTAGGGATCTGTAGCATCAGGATTCAAAATTACGTCTCTGATGATTGCGGTTGCTTCGGGCGGCAGGTGTGCAATGATATAGTTGAATTTAGTCATACTTTCTGTAACTGCTTTCGGGCATCCTAGTTGGAAAGTACTTTCACGAATAGTAAACCATAGAGCTGGGTCAGCGAAATTGTATGAAGGTATTTTTACCGCGTCGACCATCTTAATTGTAAGTCCAGATATAAGTTGAAATTTACGGAATCGGAGTCCATAGTGTGTTTAGTAAATCATAATTTAGAAGCGTATATCTACTGTCCAGAAGGTCACCATTGTGGAGATAAGATGGGTATTGACAAATTAAAGATGCATTGGGATTTACGAAAGCAGATATTTATGTAACAAATAATGAGCAACGCCTGCATGCTAGGGTTACACGTGAACTACTGCATATCTCTGCAATACCTGACACGTTCTGTTGACTACCCTCAAGGGAAATTATTGATCGTGCAAAAGACACGCTGTGTTTTCAGCTTACAGCGAAGGTAAACTGCTGCCGTCTAGTGGTAGGTGTTTGAGGTTGGTTGCCACAGATGTATGAATGGGTTCGCCTTATAAACAGGTGGGACGTATGGTGTGGCAGAAGTCGAATCCTTGGCCATAGATGGAGCCACTGAAAAACAGGAATCGCGCACTCTCCCTTAAATTTGCTAGGTTTCACCAAGCAGGCTTGCCCGTGTGGCAAGTAGCATTAGAACCAACCAACCAGAGATCTGAATGGAAATAATTGACAATTGCGTAAACAAATACGAGAGGTTGTAGTGCAAAAGCGAGAGGGAGAGGGATTTTTTTATGAAAAAAATAATAATATATTGTCCATCTTGTCAGGTGCGGACTCGAATAAAATAAAGGTAAGTAATTTATAAGAGACAGTGTCTTATGACCAAGAAATACACTCAAATCTCTACAGCAGTCGATTTTATTGCATTATTCATTCTAGGCAAATCGTCTTTTTACGCCCTCATTATATATTCTAATAAAATTTTAATTAAATGCTTTTGAAGACCTCAGAATGTTAAGAAAAATCACCAAAGTAAATTAAGCTGGTGTAATTATTTTAAGAATTAGAGCCTCTCAAAGTTAATTTCGTTTCCGGTCGTTTTGGTGCTAAGTCATTCAAATCACATTTCCATAGATGAAAATCTATTTATTCAATAAAAAATTTATTTAGAGCATTCTGTAGATAAAAATAATTATTGTATTTAACAAAATCAATTTACAAATGAACTATACATATCATATTGATATCTCTAAATAAATTAATATATTAGTGAAATTTTCATACTACTAAAAATTTACTTGTAAAAGCAATCTAAAAACAGTTTTATCTTATTCTGAATAAAATATTAAAATTAGGATCATAAAATATAAAAAAATTCAAAGAAAGAAACAATTGTCTAAAATATGTAAGGCGAGTGGACTTGTGCCAAAATCAATATTTCATAACATTCACGTCTGAAGATAATATGACAAGAATCTTGAAGGATATTTAAAACATAAAATTTATACAAAAATATAACTAGAATATATAATGCATTGCACTTTGCTTATATTTCCTATAAATCACATCTGTGACATATTATTACTTAAAGCAATTCTAATTAAATTTATTTAAAACGTGAAATAATAAATTCCTTTCACGAAACGGAATAAATATTTCATTTCAGATTCAACGTTATTAAATTAATATATTGAAAAGATATTTTGAAATTTATTTTGGGATTCATTAGTTCTACGAAAGATTTTCCAGCATTTGAAAAACTGTTTCATTAAAAATGAATTATAATAGTATTAAAGACGCATTGCAATCCTCATTAAAATTATATATTTTAAATTAAGTTCCTTTTCAGCGGTAAAAAAAAAATATGAAAAAGAACCCGGTCATTTTAATTATGCGAAGGAAGCTAAATAAATGCCAGATCATCCCGTTATAAAAATATTTGTTCAGGTATCTGCCGTCAGTACCATACTTTTTTTTTAAATATATGAATATATATGGTTTTCTGTTGGTCAATAGAAAATTTGTATTTTATCTTGAACTAACTAATAAAACGTTTTAATGAGTACATCACGCTGACTAGCAAACAATAGGTCTTTTAATAATAAGTGATATAAATGAGATCCGATGTTAAAATTAGAGTGTAAATTTAAATATATATATATATATATATATATATATATATATATATATATTACATTACATTATGACCATCCTGTTAATAACATGTAGGACCACCTTTAGCCCTCGAAACTGCTAGCATCCGCCGTGGCATTGATTCCACAAGGTGCTGATAGGTAGTCTGAGGTATCTGGTACCAAGCGCTCACCAACTGGTCCGGCAATTCCTTCACATTGCGAGGGGGTAGCGTGGCAGCCCGAATATCGTTTTCCAAGTAGGACCACAAATGCTCTATTGGATTAAGGTCAACTGAATTTGGGGGCCAAGACATGACTTGAAAGTCACTGGAATGTTCCTCGAACCAATCCCTGACGATTCGACCCTTATGTCACGGTGCATTATTCTGTTGGCAAACACCATCCCCCACTAGAAAAACTGTTGCCATGAATGGGTGAACCTGGTCTGCAACTATGTTCAAGTAGCTTACAGACGTCAGGGATTGTTCTATGAAGATTATGGGTCCTAATGTGCCCCATGAAAACATTGTTCCTGTGCGAGAAACCATGAAAATCTGGGCGAGCCCATTGTTATAGATGGAGGGTTGTCATAATGTAATAGCTCTTTGGTGTATATATATATATATATATATGTGCGTACGTGCGTGCGTGCGTGTGTGTGTGTGTGTGTGTGTGTGTGTGTGTGTGTGTGTGTGTGTGTGTGTGTGTGTGTGTGTGTGTGTGTGTGTGTGTGTGTGTGTGTGTGTGTGTGTGTGTGTGTGTGATATAACCCTGTCGCTTGTAATAACAGGTTTACATCTCTGTTATCATTGGTGTATTCATACTAAGAAAATGCTGTCAAAACCATAATAAGTTATCAAAAGGTTTATTAAAAGATATGCTGGTGGTTATAACATTTCACATCCGCCCTCCCCAAGGGAGGGGGTGTGGACGTAACTCCGGATGGTTCCGACAGATGTTTTGTGGAACACGTTATTCAGCAAGAGACATGCGAAAACCTTAGGTCTTGCATTAAATGCAAACAGATTTTGGTGTAATTAGGTTACAGTCGTACATGCCATTGTAACTCTACGCACTATGGAAAATCATTTAATGCTTACTAATATTGAAGTGAAACAGGGACAAGATTCTAAAAATAACTCCTCCTTTCAAATATAAATCTAATTATTATTCAATGGTATGTTTTCAGCCTTGAATTCCCAAAATAGAATAGCTCTACGCTTACTCTTTAACAAGGACATTTTATGAAACCGAAAGAGTTTTAATTCTTTTATTAATACAAAAGTATTTATAATTTTTGTATTACATACATATATATATATACATACCCTCCAACTGCTACGGAATTTCCGTAGTTACAGAAATCTTCTTTTCAGACGGTAGCAAAATTAATGTCTTAATATTTAAAAAAAAATTAATTTTAGCGTAACTTGTCCACTATTACTTATAAAAGTGCAGGCCATATGGCTAGATTCTTAAGTTCTGATAAAAGTTTTATGAGAGATCCATTTGCTTTAAAAATTTCTACTTTGGTTCGCTACCACTAGAAAGAATTATTTTCAAAATCCTCATAAGTTGGAGTTATATATATATATATATATATATATATATATATATATATATATATATATATATATATATATATATATATATATATATATATATATATATATATATATATATATACAGCACAATAAAGATAAAAAGGATAAATAAAAAAAAAGAAACACGAAAAGTTTAAGAAAATTAATAGATTTTATTTACAGCGCATAAGCTGCAAGTATATGGAACTCATAAAATAAGTTTTAAATATAGGAAAAACATGAAAAATAAAAAATATTAATGAAAGGAAAAGAAGAAAAATCATTAAAATAAAATCTTTTTAAAAACTATTTAAAAAGCAATTTATTAAAAAAAATAATAAAAAGCCGGCAAGAAAAAAATATTGAAAAGATATAATCTCGCCATCAGCTCACACGTTGAACAGATTGTAACGAAAATAGAACACACTAAGTGAAAAAATATACGAAATAAAACAAATCAAGCAAAAAGATAGAAAATAAAATGTAAAAAAATACAGAATAAAACACGAAACGTTATCAATAAACCGAGTAGCGAATACAAATGAATTCACACTCACCGGAATCATTCAAGAATGATTTAAATTATTTTCGTAATAAAATTGTCAGATTACAAAATATGAAAACTGAAGAGCAAATAGAGTTAGATGCATAAATAGTGCATATTTTTTACTCAATGCCTTCTATTTTCGTTTAATTTTTTTTCAGTGCTCCTCACACTATTGTATTGATGTATTTTGCTTTGGATATATTAATACAGTATTAAAAGCACTCCTTTTTACGGATATAATCGTGCTGATGACGAGATATTTTTCTAATAACGTGTTTTTCGGCTCTTTAAAAAAAATTTAGTAAATTCCTTTTTTTTTCAAATATTTTTTAAAAAATATATTTTTTTTAATAATTTTCCTTCTTTTCAATAATCTTTATTATTTTCCATGTTTTCTCTATATCTGAAACTTGTATATAAATTGATATAGTTATACTGAAAAAGGAAATATACATTTTTTGATTGATAAAAAACAATGATTGAGGTATTGAATAACAAATAAAATCTGTTGTTGCATTTTTATATTTGTTTATGGTTTGATCTGAAGAAAAATCTTGAAATGGCATGTAATGAAAGGCGTGACTTTTTAAATTTGCAGTAACTGGAGTAAAAAAACGTTTTTGTGTAAGTTTATTTTTGCTGATTCCGGCTCATCCACCGATAAAATTTACAATCAACTCAATTAATCACCTCAACTCAATTAATCACCATAGTTTCTCTCTCAGTTTGCTTTTGTCAGTATCATATATATGAAGGCTTTCGAAATAATGTGATAAACCACGATAAATGCCATTTTTATTTCAAACTGTCGAGTTATATACTTTTTAAAATAGATGTCACCTAATAGATGTCATCACATACACCAAAATATTTTATTGCTTACAATTAATTCTTTTTCTTTTCTCTTTTTAAATCAAAAACACTTTTCTAAGTAACCATGAAACGTACTTTATCATTGTAAATATATATGTGCTTATCATCGTGCTTTATCCTTATTTATCATTATAAAAGCTATTTTTTATAAAAAAAACAGCTTTTAATTTAAACCAAATAATATATAATACGATTTCAGAAAGGTCACATCTAAAAATATTTAAAACTTGCCATGATGATTTTGCCATGAATTCATATTTTACGAATAGAATTCATTTTAATGTTATAAAATCGGTTATTCGGTAAGCATTCTAACTAGAAATTTACTTATTTTTTTCAATTAAGTCGTAGTTCTCAAGTTTATCAATTCAATTCAATATTTTTAATTTTTTGTCCAAATGAATGTAACAAATAATGCAGAGTTTTTTTTCTTCTAAAAACGTACCTGTTCTGATTTTTCATTCCTTTTCAAGATATATTTACTTAGAACAACTATCTGTTAATCAAAACTACTCACGCTGAGAGGTATTGGAGATATTGCTTAAACACGCTGTAAAAATTTTATTTACGGAATGAATTTAAGGCTCTTTACTTATGAAAGTGGAGAATATTTGGAAAAAAAGCTTTATCTTTAATCGATGTTTGAGGCAAATTACTTTCAGCTGTAAAGCACAGATTTAAATTGAAAGTTTTAAAATTATTTAAACTTGAAGATTGACTGATTAAACCTAGTTTTTTAGCTAAAGGGGGTTACCTTCGTGAAGTAGAAGATTAAAAATGAAACATGAACACAAGATAGATGAAAGACAAGATACGGTCATAATAGCTTATTTTTCTCCTGTATTTTAATTTATGAATGTATTTATTTATTTTATCATCATTCCTGTCATTTTGTAAGATGTTTATCCATGCTAAGGAACTGTAAATATGTAGTGACTAAAGAAATGTAAATTCTAACTTTTCTGTATTAAGTTTTTCAATTCTATTTTCTATAATTTTCGATATTGAGTTTTTAATTTTGAGTTTTCTATATTTCTACTTCGTAATCAGTATCAGTCGAAGCTGATACATAAGTAGTCCCCCATTGCTATACCTTAAGAACACTGCAGAAAAATTAAATTTATATTATTACAAAACATAGCTAAAGTTGGATATGAATTCGAGAAATAATATTTTTAAGAATACAAATGTTGAAAATGAATAAAAATGCAGTTAGGGGTCTAAGATGAGAAATGTCTACCTTACTTTTGATTTTACTAACGAATGCATATTACTTGAATATTTTAATATGAAAATATATTTTTTTTGAAAAATGTATTTATTAAATTATAAAAATTGAAGAAATTTGATTTATTATTCTTACACCAGTGATACTCTATTTCAAACCAGTTCTTCCTCATATATTTAAATCATGTTAGTTTTTAAACTAAAGCAAACAGAGTATGCAAAATAATAAATTTTAAGAGAATAAAATATTCATTACGGCGTAATGTGTTGAACTGATGTGCTTAGTTTGGTTTAGAAAATATTTTATTAATTTATTTTGGATATTAATGAGCTTATTTACATTAACTATGCATTCACTGTTCATCTATATCCAAACTAAACTCAATTCATAGAAAGTGTAAGGTAATATTTATGTATTAAAATGTTAGTTCACATTAGTTTTGTACTATTCACTAGTTAATAAAATCTAATTCATCCGTTTTGTTCTTTATTTGTAATTTATTCTCTCATAGGGGTAGCTTTTTTCAGGTAATCTTTGAGTTTTCTTTTAATCATTTTTTCAGTTTTTATTCGACTTTTCAAATTTCATTTTTTGACTCATATCTCACCTTATATAGGTCAGATAAAATCTTTTATGTTTGTTGTAGGCAAAGATGAGCTAAAGTTGAAACAAATAAGGCAAAAGAAAGAAACTCTAAGTATTATATATGAGGCTGGAATTTGCAGAGATTGAGACTGGTTGAGTAATACTTATTTTTAGATCATAACAGATAAATTATTTTAAATTTTTCATACTTCATAAATTTATTTTATAATTAGTGCAATGATTTTTCTAATATTTAAATTTGAAGGTACTGAAAAGGAGCATGGAAACTTTATCATGAGCCCCAGCTATGCACTATTATTATGATGACAAGCCCATAACCTTCAGCCTGCTTATATACTTTTAATCTTCAGTAAATTCGGTATCTATTAACATAATTGTAAGCATGATTAAAACTACAAATGCATCTTGCTCTTATAATTTTTAACTAATTTGCAAGCAGGCTTTGAGAAACAGGCTTATTAACTTCATTTAATAAGCCTATGTATAGTCAGGTCCAGGTGCAGACTAAGCCCTTCTCACTTTTAACGGGGGATGTATTTTTTAGACTTAATGCGATTAAATGTTATGTTCAAATCAATTCTTCTGCAGAACTAGTGCAACAGGTGTTAAGTGAATATAAATAATCTAATGATGAAGTTTTAAGACTTAAAAAAACTTCTTTAAATTTCATCTGGTTATATTACATAAATAGAAAATAGCTAAATGTATAGTCTCATCAAATTTTAAACTAATTTTGCAGCTTTAAGGCCAACAGCACAATAACCATAGTTAGACACATAGCCTCAAATAAGGGTGAGAGTTGGAACAGACAAAAATACTTACATATATTGTTCGAGAATTCAATTCTCACAAAATGGGTACATCTACGTAATCTTAAAGAAGGAGGTACCTGTTTCTGCTCTTTACACAATTAAAATTTAAATTCGTTTTTCTTCATATTCAATGATATTCAGAACAGCCTACCATTCAGAATTCTCAAATTTGGATTATTTGTGAATTTTTCTAGAAGTCTTGAAAACCAAAACATTGAACATTACAGCATTCCTATCGTAAAAACTTTGCTTAATTATAATGATAAAAGCTTTAGAACTTTGTTCTGTTGGTTTCCTGAACCTGACCGAAAACTAGGAAGTAAAATTTCTGATTCTTCAGCAAAATCTACCCAAAATCTTCAGCAAAAGTCTTCATTACTATCCACCGTCGTCATACTTTATTATTAATACTGGATGGATATAAATTATTTTCTACTACATGATTATTTTACAAGTAATTCAGAATATCATACTTCCACTTATGTAATGACCAATTTTTTGGACAGTGGAATGTAAGAAAATGATCCTTAAATAGCTCCATATAAAAATATCAGTCAAGAACAAGCTTTCCAACGTCTTAGAACTCGTCCACCACTGAGAAGCAATTCAATTGCCTGGAAATGCATCATGTTGGATGGCCTAAAACCCGCTGCCATCCCACAATGTCTGACTAGTGTAAGAAAATTAAAATTGGAGTCCTATGTTTGATTTGAGTGAGTTCAGATTACGTTAAAAACACGAGGCTATATAGACTTTTTCTAGAATGGAAAAATATTAACCGAATCGATTAGCCTGTCAGATATAATAGCATGGATTCTATAGTGAATGCATGGGACTACCTTTGGCAAGTTGCTTCTTTAAGTCTTCCGTCATTACATTTCGGTGGTCGACAACTTAATTGGTAGCATTGAAAATAGATAGCACTTAGAAGTGGACACATTGGTTGTTAGAATACATTTTTTGTAACGTTTTCCCAAAAATTTTCCCCGCAAAACTGTGATGAAGTGTTTTTTTCTGGGAAGATACTTTTTCTTTTTTGCTGCCGTAAATTTTTTTGCTGCAAACAATGTTTGTGCGTGAATATATGTAAAAATGCAATATTTCAGTCAATAAGAAACTGTTTAATCTATATTTAATCTATTCCTGTTTCTAAGCTTCTTCATTTTCAAATTAGACACGGAAAATAGGTCGTACCTTAATTTTTGAAGAACAGAGTAATAATTTAAAAGTAAGCAATTTACTGAAAGCAATAAAGACCTATTGAAGTTCCTGTGAAATATTTTAATGGTTTGTTTTAAAAATTTCGTTTTTGTATTTATAGAACTTAAAAAGTGTTTGAGGATTATTTATATATATATATATATATATATATATATATATATATATATATATATATATATATATATATATATATATATATATATATATATATATATATATATATATATATATATATATATATATATATATATATAATCAGTTTTTTATCCATTTCGGTTTTTTCCAACATTTAAGATTTAAATGTTCTATATTTAATCATTCTGGTCATCGAATCACTAAATAATGATAAAATACTTGCTCTTTTCATGCTTCAACAATAACTTGCGATCATCAGCGGGTATTTTTTTTTACATCTTCCTATGCAATTTTTTTAAAAAATCTTTAAAGGTGCTGTCAAGTCTGTACAAACTAAGAAATGTTCTTTTGAGGAAAACAAATTTTAAATTAAGCATTAATAAACGAATTAAGATTTTTTGCCTTTATTTTGAATAATAAGCGCAAAAAATCTTAATTATTTTGTTTGATTCTACCAAAATGTAATAATGAAATTATATAATACTAGGAGGCTCCGCCCCCTGCTCGCTAACGCTCGCCAACCCCCGAGAATTGCTACGCAATCCTATGTGGTTCACGCCGTGAACCATGGCTCGCTGCGCTCGCTCGCCAATGAACACAATGTTCTAGCACAAAGACAAAATATATTATCATCAAAGACATAGTATTGTACTTATGTAGATGAATTCTACCAATGTTCTTATTGGCTTTTAAAAAAGTATATTAGTTATTTAGATTGTACATGGTGAAAAAATCAAAACATTAGCTAAATAAGAAACATATTAGCAAAATAAATTATCAAATATTGCTTCACTAATATTCTGCATTTTAAAGAGTGAAAATTCAATGCATAAATAAACGCGAAATATAAAAAAATTCAATGTATTCAATACAAACACTTAAACGTTCTTTAGACGTTTAGGTAGCTCCCAGTAGAAAAATATCAATTCAACAGCGGCCTTTTAAAGCATTCTCACTTCAATTAATTAATTAATTCCTAATTGGGTATAATATGAAAAAAACACAACTACTTCGATTTAGTAGGAACAACATATGACGCAATGCTAAACGAATGGAATTTAGTTGTTGTTTATTTAGTTATTGTTATTAGTAGTTGTTGTTATTTGTTTTAGTTGTTGTTGTTTATTTAGTTGTATTTAGTTTCAATAACTTTTCTTTATAATGCAATAAAATCTGGCGAGCTGCTATTTAAACGATCGAACACTTCGTTTGTTTATTTGTGGCTTGAAGTTAGGCTCGCAGAAAATGCCGTTCATGGGTTAAATTTAGTAGGAGCAACACAACCTGTGACGTAGGCTATATTATACCCAATTGAGTTTAAATTAAATATTGTCATGTTTTTACTTTAACTGCATACCTATTTTTCTGAGAGAGTATCTCTAATGTACTTTGAGCGGAATCTTGATCTGTCTTGCCATTAAATATTTCAAGTCGACTTTTGATTTCTTACTCAAGTATTGCCCTAGTTTGTGTTAATAATTACTAGATTTTAAAAACTCTCATTTGCAAAGTATATAATAAAATCTATTTTTCGTTTCTTATTATAACAAGTAAACTGTTGACAAGGAAACCAAAGTTTGAGGACTTGAAAATTTTAATGAGACTTAAAACGAATTATAAATTTTTCTTTATACTAATTTCGTGATATTTTGTTTAATCTGACCATTTGAAAAGACTTAATATGCCTCAAAACTTTTAAAAATAATTGTAAAAATGCATTGTTATTAGGACGACTTTATTCATTTTTCCTTCGATCACTGCAAATAGATATTTTTCTGTAATTTGTTTTTATTTAAAAACATAATTTTAAAAAATATTTCTTTAAAGAATTTTTGAATATTAATTAGATAAAAAATAAAAACCATCGTTGTACTAAACATATCTTTATAATCTATAATTTTTTCTCTGTTCATATTTACCTTGAAACAATTATAATACAATTTTTTTCTTAAACCGAGCAAAAATATATGTTAAATTACGTGATATTAAATTACATATTATAAAAATATTACTCATTCTGCTAGTCTAACTCAAAATATTTTATGTTATTAAAAAATTGGAAATAACGATTCTTGTCACATAATAATTAGTGAAATAACCAATATTAGTAATAAATAGTGTTTCCAAACATCAGATAATCAAGTAAATACATTTTCAACTCATAGAAGTCCATTAAGTTACTTACGGGTCTATTAAGTTAGTCATAAAAATCTGTATTGTCATTGTACCATTTGGGAAAGTCATTTGAAGATGAAACTACAAACATTAAGTGTGTAAAAATATTTCATAAATATTTATTTCTATCTGTTTATACGGTTCAAATTAATTTCTTGCTTTAATAATACAAATATTTTTGGGCAAAATAATTTTTCTATACCAAAGTAAACTAATTTCGGCTGAGAATAATCTTATAACAGACATTTTAAGGTTTTCCAAAAAAAAGCGCCATATCACACTAGTCCTTTTCTGTTCCACAATCCTAATAAACTAAAAACAGAATTTCATGCTGAGCATTCGAGTCTTAGTGCAGATTTAAAAGTAAGGGAATAATATAAAGATGTACATATTTTCTAAGTTTAAAGTTAAGCACGTGAAGGATACATAAATATTTTATACATATTTAATACTATCTACTAATAAGTTTCAAATTAATTTCCTGCTTTAATAATACACATATATTTCTGGGCAAAATAGCTTTTCTCTACGAAACTATGAAAATCCTTTTCATTTCGGCTTAGAGCAATCTTTTAACAAGCAGTTTAAGATTTTCCTAAATAAAAAATACCATATCACACTAATCATTTTCTATTTCACAAGCTTAATAAACTAAAAACAGAATTTCATGCTCAGCATCAGAGTATTAGTACAGATTTAGAAATAAGTTTTTGAAACTCAACTTAATCCCATTTAATTTTGGAAAATTCTGAAGCGTGTTAGGATACAGCTAAGACCATATAAACCTCTTTTGTG
Source organism: Parasteatoda tepidariorum (assembly GCF_982258835.1). Taxonomy (NCBI): domain Eukaryota; kingdom Metazoa; phylum Arthropoda; class Arachnida; order Araneae; family Theridiidae; genus Parasteatoda; species Parasteatoda tepidariorum. Next base: position 42,777,312 of record NC_141762.1, on the reverse strand, counting down.
CTTACCAAAGCATTTTGCCGGTATGTAAATATTCATTTTAAGCGAAGAAATAAGCTTGCTGTACTTGATTCTCTCCTTTGATCTTCAAAGTAATTAACTCCTGACAAAGCATCTCGCTTGCATGGGTATTAGAGGTCGTCATTCAAACCACTTCCTTTAACTTTTAATTTATTGACTAGCCCGTAAGTAGAATTTAAACACTTAATCATTCAATATGATTTTAACCAATGTCATATACCTTATCTAAGTCTGTAATCTTTGTTAAATGTAGCTATTCATGCGTGATGAATTTCGATTTTTTTTTTAAAAAAAAATAACAATAATGATAATGCAGAATTAGAGATTATAAGACAAATTAGACTTATCAAATCAAAAATATAGGCTGTTTCCGGGTTTGGTGGAAACTTGTGAGCTGAGAGTGCTTAAACGATGTTTCAACGTAAAAGTAATTGTAGCTAAGAAAATTGTAAAAGACACAAATAAATAAAAACTGAGCACAATAATATAGTTTTTAGTCACCCAAAATGTGGAAAGAAATATTGACGCTGAATTAGACAATTCTTCGATATACTAATAACCACTACCATCTTTCTATATATAACCGTCATTGAACAATTGACTCAATTTTGAGTTCAGGGCTACCAATGCTCAACTTTGTAGCCATGTAATTTTGAACCAAGTCCAGTAATGGGAGAGAATTGGGAGAAAATTTTGTATTGGGAGAAATTGGGAGAATTGGGAAGTATTGGGAGAAAATTTTGGTTGAGAAGGACTTTTAGATAGAACTAACCTCCTTAACACGTAGAGGGAAATTACGAAACCTCCTACTTTTAGCTTGATGGCAAGGAGACTCTAACACTTGAGCCGTCAACCACTAAGGTTATTTTACGTCAGCACTGTGGTCAGTGCGAGCTGGGTATGGAATTCGTTTCGAGCAGCCACCTCTGAGATTTGAACTCTTATCACCTAATTGAGAGACGAGTCACTACTGCTCTAACCACTAAACATGACAAACACGAAAAAATTAAAAAAAAACATGGAAAACTATCTATTCCATACATTATATGGAGTTTTTATATTCAAAGATTGCGAACTAAAGTTATTATTCCACACGTAACTAGCCCTCAAAGTAATATCCCTGTTTTAATCGATAAAAAAATAGAATAGTCCGATTACCTCCATGTTTTGTGCAAATACCATCGCTTTGCCGTCTCCTCTCTTTCGATTTTGGCAATCCGTGTAGTGGCAAAGGATTTCTATCCTAAAAGGCAGATCACGTGAATACGGCATGTAGCTTAAGCATTTCATTATTTTTGAACTTCATTTGTTATCTAAATGCTTTGAAAATCCTATTAATCCACTTTGTCACATTTTATTCATACCTTAAAGACATTGGTTTCCTACCATTAATTTAACTTATGGCTCATAAAGATTTATATTGATAAAACTATCTGTAGTTGATATATAGCCATAACTAGCTCTTGCATCAATAACTTTCAAATAATTGACTAACTACACAGCTAATTGAAAAAATACTTGTTCACTGAAATTTTAAAAACGAATTTAATAAAAGTAGTTGTTTCACTAAAAAAAGTTTTTCTAAATGAAACATATTAAATTTTTTTTTTAAAAAAAAGCATACATTTTGTTAAATGAAAATCCTAAATGAATATGCAATACATTTACTCGCGAGGACAAAACTTATCTTAAATTACATGTAGTTAATAACTTTAATGACGCATATTTTAACCTTAATTTCAAAAGTAACTTCGCTAAAGAAAAAAAAAAGAGACAAATGCAATCAACAATTGATTGATTGAATGTAGAAGTTTTATGGCACAAGATCCAAAGGAGGATATGCTGCGCCAAACAATTTGTTGAGTTAGATCTAATGGTAAATTGCACACAATAGTTTCATTGTCGTAAAATAAATGAAACGAATAAAATTGTTTATCTCAAGACACGTATTTTTAAAAGTTCATAAAATCAATAAAAGCGTAATTCTATAAAATACACAGAAAAGGTAAAACGGTTCATGGGTAGGAAATAAGAGTGAATAAAATCAGATAAAACAGTTATATACAATATAAAATACCAATAGCTCGCAGAAATGCGAAAATGTTAGGATGATGAATATCATCTAACAAATCCTTCATACATAAAATCGTGCTATTAAAAAAGGTAAGACGATGTTGGTTAAAACAAGGGCAAATGGTTAAAATGTGATGAACCGTAAGTAAAGTATTGCAAGAGTCGCATTTGGGAGGAGATTCTCCAAACAACAGATGAAGATGCGTGAGTCGAGTGTGGCCGATTCTGAGACGATTAAGCTTTACATCTGCATTACGTAAACGTAATACAGGTAAGGGGTCTATATATGGTTTGATGTTATGAAGTTTATTTTGAGTTTGAAGGTCCCAATGCTGTTGCCAAAGGGACGAGATGAGCTGTCGAACATGTAGTTTAATGTCTGAGAATGGTACAGATATTGTTAATTCAGTAGTTGCAGATCGTGCTGCAGAATCAGCCAACTCATTCCCTGGGATACCGACGTGACTCGGTATCCAGCAAAATGAAATATTAAATCCCTTCTTGTGAAGAGCGATTAATAAATGATTAATGAAGCATAAAATTGGGTGAGTGTCACTGCGAAAATTTTCTAACTGGTTCAAAACGCTCTTACTATCGGAGTATATAAAATACTTTCGTTCGGAGCGTGAAGAAATCAGCCGCAATGCCAAAAGGATGGCAACAGCTTCCGCAGTGAAGACGGAACAAATATCTGGGATCTTGTAGCTATAAGTATCATCAGCGATGATGACACCACAGCCTACGTATTCCGTCGATTTTGATCCGTCAGTATATACAGGCATATACTCAAAATATTGGTGGCGATGAGAATTGAATATTTGTTGATAAATGATGGATGCAGCATTAGATTTACTGTACAACTTAAAAAGGGAATAAAACTGATATGGTGAGATGATCCATGGTGGTATGAGAAGATGATCTATTGATTGTGTTGGCACCTCACAAATGTTAAATGTTTGTATGAGAGAACGCACGCGAGCATGAAATGGACGGACATATGAAGGTTTAGCGTCATACAATCGTTCCAAGCTTGATGGAAGGACATCGTGTTTTAGAGGGTGAGATTTGCAGGATTTCACACGATAGTAATACGCTAAAGACAATTGCATGCGACGAAAATCGAGAGATGATTGGTGACAAATGACATATAAACTCTCTACTGGTGAGGTGCGGAATGCACCACTACATATACGTAAAGCCGTATGATGTACTGTATCTAAACGCCTTAAGTTGGAAGCAGTAGCAGTACCATAGACTGCACAAGCGTAATCTATACGTGATAGTATTAACGCTTTGTACAGTCTGAGTAGGGCGATACGATCCGCACCCCAAGAAGTATTCGACAAAACGCGTAATATATTCAAAGTCTTCTCACACCGTTTTCTTAGATGTAAAATATGAGGCTTAAAAGTGAGTTTGTGATCAAATATAACACCTAAAAACTTTAATTCGGATACAACGGGTATAGTAATGTTGTTAATAGATATAACAGGATCAAAATGTATTCTGCGTAATTTACAAAAGTGAATGCAAGAGCTTTTAGCGGGTGAAAGGGCATGACCATTTTGCTCACACCATTCCACAATTTTATTTACAGTCAACTGCAGTTGACGCTCAATGACGCGCATGTCAGATCCTGTACATGACATGTTCAGATCGTCAACATATAGTGAACCAAATACGGAAGGAGGCAGCACGTTCAAGATTTGTGATACATGAATAATGAAGAGTATGACACTTAAAACACTGCCTTGAGGGACGCCTTCAGTCTGACTGAAGAGATCAGAAAATGTAGTTCCCAGCTTTACTCGAAAATACCGCTTCGACAGAAAGTTCTTGAGAAAGATGGGTAGATTTCCACGAAGTCCCATGTCGTAGAGTGTCTTCAAAATTCCGTACCGCCATGTCCGATCGTAAGCCTTCTCAATATCAAAGAAGATAGAGACGAAATGGTTACGTCGAACAAAGGCGTTACGAATTCTTGACTCAAGAGCAACGATGTTATCAATCGTGGATCTTCCCTTACGAAAACCGCTCTGGAAGTCAGGTATGAGATGATTTTTTTCGAGGTAGTATACCAGGCGAGAGTTGACCATCCGCTCAAACGTTTTCCCAAGACAGCTGGTTAAAGCTATAGGGCGATAGTTAATAGGATCCTTAGGGTCTTTACCTGGTTTTAATATGGGTATCACACTTGCTTCACGCCAACGTGACGGGTACGTTTGTTCCGTCCATATTCTATTGAATAGAACGAGAACATTTGACAACGACGTCCGATCTAAGTGGCGGAGCATGTGATAGGTGATACCATCAGGACCAGGGCTTGTATTATGAGACTGATAAAGTGCTCTCTGTAATTCTACAAAATTAAAATTACTGTTATAGTGGAAGAGGCGGCGCGTATTAAAGTTGATGTTATTTCGTTCGGCGATCTGCTTATGGTATTGAAATGCTCTACTGTAACTCTCTAGACTAGAGACAGCAGCAAATGTGTCACCAAGCATATTACAGACGTCGACAGGAGCTGAGTAAATGGTACCGTTTCGTTTGAATACCGGAAGGTGAAATTCTCGGTATATGCCGTTAGCCCTTTTGACTCTCGACCACACTTGTCTGGGAGAAGTAGTAGATGTTATAGAAGAGACGTAACGGCACCAAGAATCTCTCTGACTATTGCGCCTGACCTTTCGTGCTATTGCTTTAGCCCGTTTAAAGGCTAAAAGGTTAACAGTATTAGGATAACGGCGGAAGAAGTTCCACAAGCGTCTCTGCTTCTTGTAAGCAGCAGCACATTCCTCATTCCACCACGGCTTGCGATAGCGAGGAAGCGAACTTGACGACTTGGGTATACTATCTTCTGCCGCTTGGAGAATTACAGACGTAACCCGATCAACTGCTGTATTTATAGTATCATGTAATGCAATCAACAAATCAGACGAAGCAAATACTGCTGACTCTTTTTCATTTTCTAGAAAAAATAATTTTAATTAATCCTATTGGGAATACAATTGTAATTTCCGTAGATTTATTAACTTTAGAAGGAGAATTAATTATAAAATTTTAATCGGAGTTTTTAACAAAAAAATATTGGCAAATCAATCAAAATTTTAAATGATTAGTGTGGGTTAAAAATTATTCTTGTTTTAAACAATTGGGATGTTTTCTTTTCAAATTTTTTTAGACAAATATTTACTCGATGCTTTTTAAGTAAATATATTAAAGTAATGAGAATCCATGTATTAATCATATTTCTGACTTTATTATTTAAAATAAAAAAAATACCTAAATTGTAAGTTATAGATTTGTTACATTGAATTCTGAAACTCGAATATAACTTACAAGGAATATGTGAATTTAAAAGGATACATCACATTGCAGAGATAAGATGGATTACATCAAATATCAGACCTTACGCAACTAGCAATTTGTCTATCACATTATTGCGTGCAAGAGAATCCTTTTTGTTACGTTTTTGCTGATATTTTTAGCGTCAAAGAGCATATAATCAGGCATTGAACATTTTGTATCCTTCCTAATTGGCTAAAGTATCTCTGGAACTCTGTGTTTGATGGCACATTTCATTCATTTCCTGCTCCCTAAAAGCAAAATTTTAATCGTCAAACAATTGCCAAATAGAGTATATCGTTAATAAAAACTGTTAATTTTTTTTGTCCCTCTAGACCACGCAAATCTCCACAGATCTGATGGCAATACAAAAGTAAACTGTTCCCTAACCACTAGAAACAGAAATTATATTCTGAAAAAAAATTTGTTGAAACTGAAATTTTGGTCACTTTCAAACTAACTAAAATATTCAAATTCCAACTGTACATTTTTACCGGATGACAATATAAGTGACGGTTGTTTCATAAATACACGAGAAAAATTTACTGCAGATCACAATTTTGACCATCTTCTAGCATTAGCAATTAACAATTACAAAAATGAAAACAACAGAGCAAACTAAATTTTCGTTGACAATCAAAATTGTGACTATTTTCCAACTAGATAGAGTGCTCAAATTTCAATTGTAACTTGTGTGTGACAGCAATACAAATGACAGTTGAGTCTTAAGTAACACGATCAAAAATTACTGCCAATAACAATTTCGACCATCATTAGAAAGTTAACAAATGCAAAATAAAAGCATAAGAAATTACTAAAATAAATTACAAATTTTAAAACTATGTTAATTCCGAATATTTTATTTTTGATTGACCTGAAAAAATAGTTAAAGGTGCATCCCTTTCGTAATTACATAATTCAAACATTACTAGAAATTCTTCCAAGATTTTCGAATGTGTCGCTTTTTACATTTTTTGTTTCAGATCAGACAAAATCAAGATTACATTTCCTTGTTTTAAATTTTTAGAACACTTTAATTTTTTGTAGAAAATTGAAAGATAAATTTTATATTGTAATAAAATTATTGATGCATAAAAATATTATTGTGTTTATTCCTTAATACATAATTTGCTTTATTTTTATTCAAAAATAACATAGATTCTAAACTTTTTAAAACTTTAATTTTTCAAAGAATTTTCAGTTTCAGGAACAAAGAAAACTTAACTATTCCATGTTAATACAAAAGAAGTAAAACAGGATCAGTACGTTTTGCATTAATGTATCTTTTTCATTTTTTTCTACTTATACAACAAACAAAACAAAAAAAATATATAACTTATAGTTTTTTGCATTGAAATACCAAAAGGAGGAAAGAAATATATTTTTTGAATTTCTAAATCTCCCGATTTATTCAAATAAGCGAAAATAAAAAAGAAAACCGAAATCATTAATAAAAAATTGCAATAAGGCAACAAAAATACAAAATTATTCAATCTTTTTCCATAAGCAAAAATTTTATCATCTTTTTAATTCCATTACACATAAAAATATTAAAAGAACATTAACGATTAAAAAAATATCTCACTTTAAAAGTATTTAAATTAGAGCTCATTCATTTAAAAAAATTACATTTTCACGATTCGTTTAGATTTGTTTCATTATTATTACGATTTATTTTATATAACAAAAGACTTTTCTTTATGAAAACGTCTTTCTTGAAATATACAGACGTAGAAAAGGAAAAATGTTTAATAATTATATTCTTAGAAATTTATAGCTTTTGATTTTTGTCGGTGTTTAATGGAGCGAAGCGAGCAATCTCCTGGGAATTTTTATAGAACAGAGGAATAAAAAATAAGAACATAATTGTTTTGTCTCTTTTTTTTTAGTTCAAAGAAAAATTTCAATTTCTGGAAAACTAAATAAAACAACTTTTATCTTTTACTGTTTGCATTACCTGATTTTCAATGAAATAACCAATTCTAAATTACAACATTTTATTAATAATTACATCATTGAATTGCAAATGTCATTATTAGTAAAGAAGGCTTTATACCCTGGGCAATTTTTTTTTCTCTGAATGGCCAGAGAAATACGTTATATGTTTGACAATTAAAAATAAATAAAAAAATCGATAAAGCTGCAACGTGAAGTGGTACCTGAGACAACTATGTGCTGTACCTTAAACCATAAAATGCCTCACCTTGAAAAGCATTTATTTTTATTTTTTCGTGTGAAATTGGGCATTCATGCGATTTATCTATACTTTAATGGCGTCATAGGTTTGGTTTTCAAAAAATGGCAAGCGTCATAATTTTGATCTTCATCACTCAGTATTTCTGAATGACAAGTACATCCAGTCTTGCATATATTTAATTTTTTTATCAAATACAACAAAATAACTGATACGCAAGAAAAAAATAAAACATTGAAATTGTAATTAAAAATAAAAAATATACTCTCTCTTCAACAATAAAAAATGGCTAATTGCTACCGCACATTTCGAAATTGCCGTATGTTGATATGATGAGCTAGCTGCACTTTAAATAATTCAGGATAAAATTACGGTAAAATCCATTTTTTCTGGAACATGATAACAAACAAAAATCTGATTTACCGTAAAGACATTATTTTACGCTAAAAATGGATTTTATGGATGATGCACCATAATTGCCGGTACTTTGCAGCTTTATTTGGCTCAGAATTTTTTTACGGTGTGTGGAAAAAATTATTCAAAATACCCAATCATTAGGGAATCAAGAAAATCAAAATAAGACACATACCTTTAATCATAATCGGAAAAACATGAAAATTTAGCAGTTTTAAATTTTCTAAATCTGAGGAGAGATAGGTGAAACCCTTTTCCGGTAAATAGCGACTTTGAAGGTTAAGTTTTGGGTCTTAATGGAAGTCGTATTTCCCTTTATTAGAATTCTTCTTTAGCTAATAGGCTTATATGCCTCTGATCTATAATTTCAGTACCATAAAAAATACCCGTAGTGAAGTAGGAAAAGTTTTACATAATCACAGTAACATGACCTTGACAGTTTTTGGTTTCTTGCGCAACGACGACGAGCACTTGCTCTATATAAAAGCAATATTTAAGTGAGGGAGAATTATTAAGAGTCTTTAAATTACTTAAAATACCAATTATAGGTCTAGATATTTTTACTCAATTAGTAATTCTAAGAATAATAACCATTAGTTTTTCATAATGTATTTAAATATTTATCAAGCAATTTAAAAATAAATATCGAAAACATTATCGGGCAATTTGGAGATAAATCACAAAAAAGTTATCATGCAATTAAAAATTAAATTGCTGAAGGAAAAACAATCATTATTTATTTGTACCAGTTCAATGAATAACACTGACACTGGTCCAAGAGTAAAACAAGCATTCATTTCTTTCTTTGATTTTTCTAGATTTGAAAAAAAAATTTCTATAAAAAGTAGCATATTTTCTCAAACAAAAAGTCATTTTGGTACTTATCTGTAAGAATTCTATTTTAAAGTTTAAGTTTAATAGGATTTTATTTTATCAGAATTTTGTAAATAAAAAAGTTCCTCAGAGCGCATATTTTAAAAATCTGAAATGACCACCAACCTGCTGTTACTTCTATCAAATACATGAAAGGAAATGCAGAATTCATCTCTAGTTGGCTCAAATATTTACACTGTTTAAGGCAGATTTAGTAATCGCAGTTTTGCGTAATAGAATTCAATCCTAATGGTTCGTAAGGGTGACTGATGAACAATAGTCTAGTATTTTCCGCAAAACTAAACCTATAATTATTTACATTTTTATGCATTTTGAAAATGGGAGAATCTAATCTTTCAACGGTAGTGGGTTACTAAAACTGAAAATGAAATATAAAATATGAAACCCTATTTTAAAAACTCAATTTTCAAGCATTACAAAAGTTTGCGACAAAATACAGCTTCCTCAGTTTAAGTAGAGAAAATTTGTTATGCATCATGAATAAAGTTAAATTAAAGCAAGAAAATTAATTTTGCTGGTGAAATATAATACGCCAATTTTAGGCAGCTAATAGAGGATATGTTAACCATAATTAAACAAATTTAGTCCACTGAAAATATGATCTGATAAATATATTACACAAGTTTAATTAGCGTTATCTAAGTAGATATTAAACATCTAACTAAAATTTGATTAATTGCTCAGAAAGAAGATTTTATTTTTACCCTCTCATATCATAACTCAGAATAATATTATAATTACTCAATCTATAATCTTAAATAATTTAAGCAACACTATCTTATAATTTTGAGCAATATGAATGACCTAGTTATAAATTGAAACGTTAAGCCTAAAAATGTGAAGTGTGGGGAAGGGAAAATCAATATTTTTGCACTTACCTTATACAACGCGAACTTGTTATTTTTACAATTAGTCTTTTCTTTAATATTTGGACTACATGAAAGGAATAAAAAATTACGTATCTCCCATTGACTTAAAGTGCATTACCTATTCAATTTAACCAATATGTTTTTTTTAAAAAAACATGTCTTTTAAGCTTTTACTGAATGGATCAAAAAGCCCTCTACTTAATATTTTGACTGCACTGTATTATTTACTAGCTGTACCCTGCGTGCGTTGCAACGCTTTCAATTTGAATTTGAATTTTGTATTTAAGTGTGTAAATGACATTTGCGATTATGATTTGAAATTCAAATTTTATTTAATGGTGAAAAAAACCAGTGATAGTCTCAGCAGTTAATTCTCTAGGATATCATTAGTGCATTTTCAAACAGACATGTATGGTGATGCACACGGAGCATGAAACATATTTTGGACAATGATCTGAAATAAGACTGGATCTATGGTGACATCAAGAATTTCTGCTGATATCTGATCAGTTTGGCAAGGTGGTTTTTTTTCAATAAGCCAAATTAGAATGTGTGCCTGAGGCAATCCTCGTTTTTGCCATTCAATATAGTACACCCAACACCGTGTCTCTCTAAAAACATGACGCTTCACAATGAAATCAAGTAAAGATTATCATTTTTGTTTGAACACACGTGCTGTAATATCATGACGATCCGATGATGATTGTCCTGGTAACAAAATATCTCTAATTTCAAGCCAAACAGAATTGCACATAAATGTAATAAATAAATCTAGGAGCCCATATGCGAGAACATATGTCATTGCATCCTGTGAGTATTCATACATGTGCCTTGGAGTCCAAGGTACACGTATGAATACTCAGACATGTATGAATACTACATTGGCAGGGAGTCCAAGTTTTTCTCCCTGCAAATGTAGTCGGCAATATAATCATTTTCCCCACATCATTAGGATTAACGTTACCATCATTAATTATTGCATCCCGTAAATGAATGCATTCTTCTGAACGTAATTTGGTTTGATTTAATTTAATATACAGTAGGCGTTCAGTTTCAATTTTCGCAGACATATCGATAATGTATTAATGAACTAATTGTCGACATTTTAAAGTATGATTATCAGCGTTTTGGCAATCATTAATCTATATGCATAAAAACTTATTGCACTTGCTTTCTTATTGGTTTTCTCGCCTGTTTGCGGACTTCTTAATTTTATGTTAAAATAATATCCCTCCTCTCCTCACCAAAATAAAATAAGATATTGCAATGCATCATATGATCGATAAGTTTCTGAGAACTCTTTGAACGTCACGATTTCTGCGATGAAGAACTGTATCGCGGGAGGTAAATTCTTCGCCAACTATAACAATAGCCACTTCATCCAATGTTGGCGCATTGTATTTTTCTTTGTGGTGGCCTACAGGTGTTTTTTCAGCTCTAATAACAACTTTGTAAATATCGGATGACATTTAGTCAAGGGCAATTGGGAACAGCCTAATTAACTGATTATGTTGATCGAAAAATTTTTGTAATACGGTAACAATTTTTCGTTTAGTGCCAACGTTGATTGACTTGATCATTTGTGTTATCCATGAAATAAATTTGTAGAAATTTATGATCTGCGTTAGGCATTGAAAGAAGTGATCGTGCACGATGATAAATTTGGCCTTGCACTTTGAATGTTGGGATGTAATTCTCGTTCACGATACGTGTAGCACCGAATAAAGTAATTTAGAAACACGAATTGTACCGGCGTATATGCGCCAAAAAATGTTTCGATTGGTTTGTTTGACCTGATACGAAGGTTGATAATGTCTCGGCAGGCGACGTAAAATCTTGTAGTTTCAGTATGCCTCTAGAACAGCAAATTTCAGCTGTTTCATTTTTAAATTTGAGAGCATTACAAAACATACATAATTGATATATTTCTCCAATGATGACACTTGGGGGAAGACTATAGTTTGTTGTCGGATCATAGTGAAATGCACTGAAATTCAAATCAGAGTATTGGCAGCGTCTGAATAGCGAAATGCGTTCTCGGTCGGTTTTCATTCTTGCTTCCCGTTGCTCTGATGTTTCCGACGAACGGGCTTGTGTAGTTCGTAGTTGATTTGTTGACAGTCTTTTTCCCGTTGCTCCGATGTTTCTGAAACACGGGTAGTTCTCTTTTTGCGCGCTTGAGATGTCGACCGACTAAGAACGATTTGCTTAGGCGGCATATTTTTGCAAATATTCTTTCTGACAAAGAAAAAGAAATGTAAAAGTTGACAGTGGTCGCAAATTTGCTAAATCGAAATATCACATACATATTTTAAATAAAAAAAAGAGCAATAAAAATGAGATGAATAAGAAATATGAAAATTATAAGATTTAAAACAAAAATCAATTTTATAAATGAAAGAAATAAAATGGATGAATTCGAAAATTTTGCATAAATAAACAAACAAATTAATAGTTTTCAAATGACAACTGTCACAGCACTGAAATCTTCGAAAACTATATTTAATTGTGCTAACCTAAAATTACGTACTAAATATAAATATTTCTGAAAACGTGCAATTTGAATTTTGCTTTTGTCTTTATATTTATTAAACAGTTTTCACAGTACTGAATCCGTGATACGACCAACAATTCGCGATCGCAACGCTCGAGTACGCCGTCTAGCGGGAGCCTGTAAATATCGGACATTAATTTATCACGTTTTCATTTAGTTCCATCAAAGTCATTGACTGAATCAGACGCCATTTTTTAGCAGCAAATAAGAAACAAAATTTCCCTAAGGAAAAGGCCGAAGAACTTGAAAAAAATCTCCAAAATATTAGTAAATCTTTCAGGAACAGAACACGCCAAACATTTGAAGAAAAATTCCTCAATAATTTTTTATTTCTATTATCAACAAACTTGCAACTGATGACTTCCGATTTCGGATACTGTTACAGATGTGTGTATTAAGGTAAAATGCATTTCTTCTGTCTTCAATTCATTACGAATTAAAGTGAAGTCAACATTGCTTTCGTCATTCCAGTCAATAAATATGAATTCAGAACATACAGAATTGTAATAGTTATAGCATATTCTTCTTCGTTATAGAATAGTATATATTTCTGTATCCATATAATTCGGAAAACAACAATAAAAAATTATCCAAGTTACTTGAAATAGTGCCATTTGTGCTGATTCTTAATTAATTTTAATCGTTTTCTTGGTAAGTTTTTTTTAATTTTGAAAGAATAAGTTCAACTAGAATTCAGCTATTCTGTTTTTAGCTACATATTCAAATTCATATCAATTATAAAATTTTGCTGTGTAGTATGTTATCTAAAAGTAATGAAGGTATAAACTATGTATCTATTATTTGAGAATAAAGTTTTCAAACAAGGAACTTATCATTTTGGAATTCTCCGGGAATCATAAATCAGGTAAGTGCAATGATTTTTACAATAAAAAATTTGCTTGTAAATATTTTTTTCATTTGATGATGGTTCTCTACAGAATGGTTTTTTACGTCTGATTAAGAACTATAAGAATAATAAAAAAAGAAACAATATGAAAGTTTTTATTTCAATGTTAAGAATTCTTAAAATCGTTTTTTTTATCCTAAGAATTATTTATTTTCCGTTTTTTAGTTTATGATTTTTTGATAAAAATTGTTCTCAAAATACTTTTGAAAAATTAAATGGTATAACATTATGTGTTTATGTATACTTCTTGTATATTCCAATGTTTGAAATAATATGATTCAGAAAAGTATGGAATAAAAATTCGGTACTTACTTATTAACGCCACCGCCGCTACAGATTTGGCGGTTTTTAAGTGCCGCCAATCTACACTTAAAACTTTTGCGACAATTCATAAAATAAAACACTTCATTTAAAATCAAAATAGTTAATCGGATTTCGGTGGAAAATGAGCCGATATAGAGTTTAGCATAGATTCAAAACAATCATATCGCCATATGAACTCTGATGAATAAGATTCCAAATGAAATAACATTTCCAAAACGTACGTTTACCAAGAAAAAGTTTTATGTTGTGGGAATTGGTACATTTTCGTTTTTTCGGTAAAATATTTCCCTCCTGAAAAAATAAAATTGCATCTTGTTTTGTTTTTGGCAAATCCCAAAGACGAATATTCGTAGCACTAAAAATGGCGACAAAAAAGAATTGTTTTTTTTTTGTTTTTGTTTCGTCAGCATTCTTTATTTTACGTTTCTTAGTTTCTAAATAATGATTTTTATTGAAACTCGAAATTTTTTGATAAAAATTGTTGTCAAAAAACGTTGTTTACAAAATTAAATTTCATAAAATTATGAGGCTTATGTATACTTTTTGTTCATTTTAATTTTTGAACTAATATGATTCTTAAAACTATAGAATGTAAAGTTTAAATGGGCCTTTCATGTTATATCATTAAATTTAGTAATACTATTTCTCGGGCATTAGGTTTTAACTCTTATAAGAATATACATATTTTTTTCTGTTAATGTACAAATATTTTTCCGATGTGTTTTGGATGTTCCTTCTCTAATAAAAAGAGATACCATTTTGTTTTCGGTTGTACAAGAAAGAAGATCAAGCATTTTTCTTTTTTAAATTTAATAAGCCACATTAAAGAAGGAACGTTGCAATGCTACACGCTACATTAACGACGTCTCCAGAGTAACTGAATGACGGTTCATATAGAAATCGCAGGTATGCGTCTCATACAACAACGCCCCCTATAGTTCGTTGCGATCGCGAATTAAGAAATCTATTCTCGTTGATTTTACTTGCTTGTGCTCACCTGACATAAAGAAACGCGCGAATTAAAAATTAAAGTATATGCAATTTACTTTAATTTACTTTTCTAAATGAATAGAGTTATAAGATAGAAAATATCACTGTTGTTATCTTCAAGATATTTGAAAATTGAATCGTTTATAGCAAAATTTAAAACAATGGCTAGCTTTTAACCAATCAGAAAATTTCATTTCGACTTTCACTGATATCGCTGGAACGGTTTATCGCAGAATGTTCTAATGTCGACAGAAACCTTCCTCGTGCTTTGAACTATCTGTATGCCAAGTTTCATAGCTTTCTGTCGGATGGTTTAGGAGTCTATAGAGGACAGACAGACAGACATACACACATTCACTTTTATATATATAGATTTCGCAATACTTATTTTACCGCAATATTTTCATTCTAAATTACGGTAAGATAACAGACTGCAATCTGTCTATCCAATTAGCCGTACTTTTTAAAGTAAAGAACATTTTTTTTTTTTACCTTTACAATTTTTAAACCGTTTATAACAGCTATGATTAAAAAGCCATGAATGCAAAACAATACGGTTTCTTAACCATTTACAACCAGCAAAGATTTAAACCATAAAAAAGAAATTTAACTGGACATTGCAGCTAGCTTTTTCGTTAGGTAGTGGACTTTGGAGTTAGGTTGAGAGAAAGAGTGTTTTATCAAAATTAATATTGGAATATGGCTTAGTAAGAATATCTGCTTGTTTCACCAATCATAAGAAATTTTTAGTTAAGTGACTTTATGGTGCTGCCATCTATGCGTGAAGTACTCTTATAATCCAGGGTTTTAAGTTAAAGAGTGTAGGACACTGGAAACTCTTCATAAGTTGAAGCGAATGGAAGAAATAAACGAGTCTAACGCTGGGACTCGAACCCCCGTTCTGTCGGTCATGAGATTATCAGAATAGCTTCCTCGGCTATATAATTTACCCAGCTGTAAGGAACTAAGTGGCCTTCTTAGGTGAGCCTAGTTGGTGTTATAAAATCCTGGTTATTTAACTGCATTAGGTGAAAGCAATTATTAAGCAATTATTCTCACAGTTAACAGTTAGAACTACGTTACTATCAATTTTTTGGTAATTTGAATGTTTTCTTTGAATAAGGTAAAGTAACAACTAAATAAAATATTATTTTATCTTTTTCTCCGGAAAATTTCTAACAGTGTACCTACATTATGGTTCAGTGGGATTCCATGATTTAGTTCCGCTTTTGAAGCGTATAATTGATTAATGTATGTGTCAAAACATAATATATAAATATCTGTTTTCACTGAAAATATCACAGTACTAATATAAGTACAAAAGTATTTTTTTTTACATATTCATAAAGAAATTTGCATTAAAATTATTTTTTTACCGCCGTCTCTCTACTTCTGAACTACTTTTTTACTTTGAGCCTAATTTTCTGAGCTTTTGTTTACTAATGCTTTAAGTAGAATCTTGGTCAGTCTTGCAATTAAAAATTTGCAATTTAAAAATTTTGATGTTTATTCAATTATTGTTCTCATTTGTGTTGCTATTTACTATTTTTTCATTTGCAAAGTATCCGATTAAATCCATTTTTCGTTATATATTAGAACAAGAAAACTGTTGACAAAGAAAACAAAATCTGGGCTTGAAAAAATATACTTGATTCTGAAACGAGTTGTAAATTTAAATGAGTCAAGAATTTTCCTTATCCCTATTTTATGATTTTTCAAATGTTTCATCTGATCATTTAAAAAAAAAATTAACGAGTCACAAGACTCTTAAAATTGACTGTAAAATCACATTATTATTGAGTTGAGTTTATTCATTTTGCTTTTTATCACTGTAAATAGATATTTTTCAATGGTGTGTCTTTATTTGAAAAGGCGATTTTAAAATATCTCTTTGAAGAATCCTTGATTATTAATTAAATAAAAAAGTTGAAATTAATTTTGTACTAAAACCCATCCATGGATTCACATGACATTTTTATGAGTATTTTAACTATGTTTTATTCTATTCCTGAAACAATTATGATAGAATCTTTTATTTAACAAAACAAAATTATATTATAAATTATAAAATATTATATTTGTTGTTAAAAACTAAGAAGGAACAGTTTTTATCTAATAATTCGCAAAATTATGAATGTTACTAACTACCAGTTAATCATGTAAAAGTCATTTTCAAGAATCATTTTTTACGAGAAATTTGTAACAGTGTGCATCCTTACAGTTCATTATGCCGATCTTTAACTTTCTTATTGAAAGTGGTTTAAAATATTTGTTTATTGGTTGGTTTTGCTTTGCTAAATATATCGATGAAAATAATATTATTAATCAATCAATATGTTCTGTTTTAATTCTGTCTTAATTACTCTTATTTCGGTATTTCCATTTTTCATCATTTATTTTAGGAAAAAAAATTACGGATAAGTTCATTAACAAAGTTTGAAATGTATAATAATAAATCATTTTCTGAAGAAAATATGCAATAATTAGAAATTCCTTGCTTAAAAGTTCGTATATAATTCATCCTCTTTTACGCATTCAGTTTTTCTTCAAGAGGTAAAAAGCAAAATCTTATTCAAGAAAACTACTAAGTCTGCGTTTTTTTTCGTTTTAAGTTCCGAAAAAGTTTTATAGCGCAGGGAATTTAATGAAGGAGACATATATAAAAAGATATAATGAATCAATATAAAATACAAGAATAGCCTCATTTATTTTCTTATTTCTATATCTTCCATTAAGTTACTATTTTTTAATTTGTATCGCAACATTTTTCGAATGAAATAAGACAAAGATATACGAAAATAAATGAGAAACTTCTTGCACTTTGAGAATCAGTTAATGATGCGATGCATTATATACATTTTTTGCTTTCGAACTCAAAATAATAATTTTCCAACTCAAATATTACGTACTGATTACATATTACGCATTATAGGAACATAAATCGTTATAAAATACCTATTTATTCTTATAACGTGGAAAAATTATGCCGCAAAATGGGATGACTTTACTCCTCAAGTATTTTTTAATCCAAATGGTGTCTAGCTATAATTATAATAGCGATAAAAATTCAAGAATTTTCCATCAGTCTTAGGAAAAGTAGTAAGTATTGACATGGTTGATATTAATGTGATTACTGATCCGTTTTGGCATACAAAAATATGGGCCGGGATAGAAAGGTTGGTAGGGCGTTGGGCTCGTGTTCGTGAAAACAGGAGTTCGAACCCCGCCGATCGACGAATTCCCGTTTATTAAAATGGTGACTGGTGCTCGTTATATCTGTCAGGGTCACAAAATTCCCCACGTTCTAATCACAAATCAATACCTCTTGGGCTACTGTATTAGAAATTGATTGTTCTCCGATTCAGGTCAGAATTATGATTTGTGGTTAAACTAAAAGAGTATGATTTGACTCTCCTTGTAAAACGAGGTGTGACGTGTGTGTGGCAGAAGCCGTATTCTTGGTCATAGATGGCACCACTGAAAAAGACAGAAACACACCCTCTGCCTTACAAATGCACTTGCTGGTATTGGCAAGTGGCATAAGTGACAACAGCAACAGCACATGAAAATATTCATTGGATTGTGGTCCTGATATGCATACTAAACGCCGCCAAACTGTTTCAAGGATTCATATTTGTGATAAATTCATACTCAGATTTCTAGTTTAATGCATTCTATATATTTACAAATGAAGGCTATTTTTTTTATCCCTTTATATGTTATTGTAACCAAGAATACTTCCCTTTAGTGATCCGTTAATTAGTATCTTAACCAATGAGGAGGAGAGCAATCAAGACGGTAAGGACAAAATTAATGTAAATAATTTTTCTAGAGTCACAATATCATTGAAAGAGGTGAATATAAAGGAAAAAGTCTGAACCGGTTAAAAAACAACATGAACTACTAATATATGATACGTTATTGCGTATTGTTTCAGTAAAATATACCCTAAAAGAATGCTTGTAGAGGAAGGGGAAATATCGGGGAAAATATCGGCTGAAACAACAAAAGATTTAAAATATAATTTTCTACCCTTCCAAAACTTTAAGGAGTTTCTGAGGTTTATTTGATGTGTTTGAGGAGTTAAGGTTAATTTGAGGCTAATTTGAAGCTGACATCAAAAAGAACTTTAAAATATCAACTTCCCAAGAAGTGTAATTAAGGTGTATGGAATTGTTATATTTACACTAGAGGTTATTTTGAGGTTGGCCGAAATTTATCTTAGAGCAACCAGCTTAGAGATGTTGTTTTTTAGGTATATTAGTAATTTTTTTTTCATTAATTTCAATCGATCTCAATTAAAAGTATTGCTCAACTATATTTGAAGTTGATTTTATGAGGTGTAAATGAGGCAAAAATTGAGGTTTTTGATAAGGATACTTTCGGTAAATAAATATGTCATTTTCAGATGGGCTCTTTCATAAATGTCAACCTCTAACCAACCTCAAAAACACCTTTTTTTGTAAGATTAACAACTTTTGACTTCAAATGAATTAATGAATCAGCAACACAAACAGATCTAGAAAGAACACTAGAATGTACAAATTAATAACAAATTACATGAAATATATATGTAATCTTGATTTCCGTAAAACAATATTTATTGATAGAAAAATCCTTGTTTCGTTTAATAAACTTAGTTTAGCCATTTCCGTTATACTCATAAGTTTTTACTGAAAGCCGGTACTACACCTAGGTTTTCTCTTTGTCGAGTAGACAATACAATTATATTTAAATTATTAGAACAAAGTGTTTTGCAGCTTTTATCCTGATTTTATTTTCTTGTTTAGTGTCCCTATACATCACAATCTTTTCAATTTCATAAAGTTGAGTTGAATGTTGAGTTCAGCGGCAAAAGATCCAAATGAGGATGTGCTGAGCCAAACAATACAATTTTATTTTTATAAAATGCATGAAGGTAACAAAAGGGTTATCGAAGCTATAGGACAATATGCATTACTTTAAATAATAAGTTTGGCTTTTTAACCTAGCGTCTGGCGCAGTGTAGGTATTTCTGGTTTTTATGCCATTAATATTCTGTCAACTTTTTTAATCATCTTTTTTTATCTCAATGAAATAAAAAATAAAATTAATCCTGGTCAGAAATATGAAGAAGATTATCTGGATACCTAGCAAATTATTACGAATATGGATAAAATTCTTCACAATATTTTTAATACGAAAAATATTAGTTTAATAATAACTGAATATAAAAAACGTTTAACCGTCATGTTTCGTTCGCTGAATATTTCAAAGAGTGAAATATTGGTCTTGTTAGATTTTGTTCCAGAAATGAATTTCAAGACGGATAATCAGCCCATATTTAATTTTAAGTTTGCTGTGTTTATACAGAAGAAAAATATTAATTGGATCAAATATATAATTTTAAATTTTCCAACATCTGATTTCCATTTTAAAGTGGCAGCGTTTTTCAAGCAAAAGCGAAAGATATCACTTTTTCTTGTTGTAGAATCATAAACCACAAATGATAGCAAAAATTAGATCAGAAAGTATTCCATCTATACACAAGATAGCTATAAATTGGAGGATCTAATTCCTAGGTATGAAATAACTGGGGGATGCAATTCATTGGAATGAAATAATTGGGGGGGGATGAATAGGTAATATTATGTTATGAGTTAGCCATTAGGACAGCATTTATTGAAACTATTAATGACATGAAAAAGCCGCGCATTTCTGCGTGTCCTGATCTTTAATACAGGGATATTGAAAGAGAATTGGTTGTTAAGTTTTTAAATACTGAAATGAACGTCCTTCAAAAGGAAGAAATTGAACATCTTGATTCCTCAACTCCAACGAACTTAAATACTTTTTTTTGCATGTATAAAACATTTTTTTAATAAAAACTCAACTTAAAGGAATACAAAATGATGATTTTCAAAATTTTAATTATTTTGCTAAATCACCAAGTCCCGCAGTAGACTGACCGTTAAGACACCCAGCAGTCACTGAATTCAAGCATCACTGGCTGCCGTCAGTGTGCGAGTGGGTGACCACTTGGATCAGTTTGCGTAGGGACCGAGGGTGTGCGTTATTGGTCCTCGTTAAACTGTTCTACCGTAAAATGCTGGACTTCGCGCGCAGGTCGTCGGGCTACCGAAGCGGGGGTGTCATCACCTCTGCAGAGGATCAAATTGTGATGGCATGCCTTCGGATCATCCTCAGGAATGTTTCCCAGACCGTCGCCAAAAGCCCATTGTGCAGCTCCAGTGCGACGCAAATGAACAACAAGATAAATCCCCAAAGAATTAAAGTATCACGAGAAATGTGATAAGATTATGATACAAGACAAAATCCGAATATTATTTGATCCTAACCTTTTATGTACCTTTTGAACCAGATTACTTTAGTAACAGATAAATAGTATTAATAGCATTTTTGTATTTTTGAAAAAATATAATTTATTATCCATTGTTAAAATCCTGTTCAAATTATGTTAACAAAAAAACTAAGAGTGTTTCATTGAAATAATTATTCCTTTCCTTCAAAAGTACTTTAAATGAAAAGAAATAAAAAAATGCATTTCCTTTATGCCAACTTCGCCATTTTTTTAATATTTTATACATTATCCTTCATAATTTATATCAATAAAGAATGCAGCTAGCTAATTGAACTGCCAAATAAATAATTTTCACATAATTGGAAGTATTTATTTATTTATTTTTAATTTATTATAAGTTTCTATATTTTCTTTGTCCTACTTCTTATTTAATAATCATTAAAAAAGAGCTTCTATTGAAATGATATTTGGTATTTTGGAAGCAAAATCCAAAGTCGCAATAGATGAAAGAGAAATATATACGAAAAATAAAAGAAGTCGAGTATCGTAAAAATAGTTTGTATTTCTTTTCTTACGCATTGAGAATATAATATGATTTCGGTCTGATATCCAGCTAAGATCACGTGACTTGCGTGTTTTTATCTAGGGGTTTTACAAGATGTTTTGAACCAGAAGTTATACAGGAAATAAAATTTTCCTTACACGTGATATTTTTTTAACATTGATTCAAAAACGGATTTAGAAGCAAGGCAGCAAAAACTACTTGGGTAAATTTTCTTGAAGGAAAACGTGAAAAATATTATTTGTTAAAAGTTTTTTTCAGTTAAATTTAAATTAAAATAAAATATCGAAGCATGGATATATATATATATATACATTGTATATCCGCATATTTTATTGTAATACAATAAAACAGTTATATGCTATTTAAAAAAACAATAGCAGGTAGAAATGCAAAGATGTTAGAATGACGGGTTTCATCTAACAAGTCTCTTATGCATAAAATGGCGCTACCAAAAAAGGTAATACGATATTGGTTCTATCAAGGGCAAATAATTTAAATACGATAAATTGAAAGCAATACCTTACAAGTACTGCATTTGGGATGAGGATCCCCGAAAGGGTAATGAAGGAGGGTCAGTCGGGTATGACCTATACGTAGGGGTGAAATCAAATTTTTCTTGACAGAAAAGGGTACATACATGTTGATGGAAAGGTAGCATATCGGGTGATGAAGTCATTACTTGAGATGCCAACATGTCTGAGAATCCAACAAATTAAAAGTTAAAATGTCTCGTGTTGACTGTAAAATGGATGTTGAATACTATATAAAATAGGTTTGGTTCCGTTGTTAATAGACCCCAGCAACAGAAAAACACCTAGGCTGGTAGAGTAGATGCAATACTTTCGCTGAGCTAGTAAAAAGATAAGTCATAGACTTTTAAGAAAAGCAGAGGCTTCAGTTGTAAACGTAGAGCAAATGACAAAGATAGTATAGCTGCCCATATGTTCATCTATAACAATCCCAAACACATTTTACCCAGAGAATTTGGGGCCATTTGTAAAAAAACCAACATGATTAGAACATCAAGATAATGAGAGGGGGATAGTTGATATTGGATTACAGAAATGGAGACTGAAAATAAAACCGGTGAAATTTTATGAAGATGGTAAAATGGTATAAATATAAAAATATACTTCTGAAAATGAATGGTATCATGAATAGAATAGGACTTATGCACAATTTAAAATGCCAATAGCATGTAAAAACGCAGAACTGTTAGTATGATGGACCTAACAAATCCTCCATAGAAAATGGAAATTTATTGTAAATCGTTATCTCTGACCCTAATCTCATTTTGTCGACTAAAGCATGCTTTTGGTTCCGCCACAAGTCATGCCAATAATATTTTGCTTCATAACCGGCTTTAAGCAGCACTAATACTTTATTTTATTCTATAACCGGTGCTAACAACTGACCTGATTCTGTGTTTACACTATCAATTTTCGACTCCACAGCCATGTAATTTTGAACACTTCCCAAAGGATAGGGGAATTTCTGGGTCAAGCATTGAGACAATTGATTGAATGTAGGGTTTAGTGGCACAAGGTCCAAATGAGGACATGCTGCGCCAAACAATATGGAAGCATTGAGACAAACTTGCCTTCGAAGAAAATCAGAAAATATAAATTTTTCCATCTCTTATCATAGTTTCAAAATTTTCACTCATTTCAATCTCTCTTCTCCATGATGTTTCCCAACCTTCGGTATTTTCTTCTTTTTCATAAATGTTGCACAACCTTATGATTTTTGACCTGTGGAGAGCTTTGGTTGAAAAGATCAAACGTTTTGCAAGTAAAAAAAATATATATAATTTTTTACTAGACAGTCGAAAATATTCTGATTGATCGAGGTATTTAAAATCCTTTTATTTCTTCCGGGTAGTTCTGTTTAGTTTGCTACACCATTCTTTTGCGCAATATTGTGAATGACAGTTTTTGAGTGATTTATCAACCAAGCTACTTTTCTTCCTAACTCACTATCATTTTTGTAAGACAAAATCTCTCTCAATTCACATTCAGACAACTGTTTTCCCCGCGGCAACTTCAACACGATCAAAAGGCGAGTTTAAACTTCTCTCGTAATGTCATAGTTCTATTACTTTTGTGTGCGTTGCACTAGAGCTGCACAATGAGCTATTGGCGATTGTCTGGGAAATATCTCTGAGGATGATCCAAAGACATGCAATCACAATTTTGGTCCTCTCCAGAAGGGATGACTTCTACACTTCGGTAGCCCTACGACCTGCGGTGAAGCTTAGCACTTTTCGGTAAAACAGTTCAAAGAGGTCTGATACCGCCCGTCCTCGGTTTCCTTGCAGGCCATGTGATCACTCCGCTCACTGACCGCTGCCAGTTATTCTTTACTCCGGTGATTTGCTGGGATTCATGTCTTATAATCAGTTATCCCCTGTGTAACTTGCTTTTAATAGTTTCACGGAATCTGATTGTCTGTGCTTGATTAATATTCTAACATAATGCATAATATACAAATTCTGACGTTAAATGAAATTATACACAATATTGAAAAAAGATGGTCACATAATCTCTTTACAAACACTTTTTAAAAGATGAGTAAAAGTTTAAAATTATAACCAGAACAGAATTTGTTCTTCATATTTAGTACAGTGAATATATATCTACCACAAAAGTTTGCAGGTGATGAGTTTATCTTCTGGAATTTTAGTGATCTTATAATTTCATAACGTAATGTGTTATACATATTCTGCTGGGAACACATCTTGAGTCATTTAAATACTCAATAAAGATTGTGGATACATCAAAAGAAAATATAAACTCAAACAAGACGCATTTTCTGCAAAGTGCGAAGTTAAATTTGCATTTTTGTTTGCTATAGCAAAGCTTAGATAATAAAGAAACAGCATTGCAATTTTACTTCCATTATGTTTTCAATTATATCATCTTTCCTCGAAATATTTCCTCCTATATTTCACCTCGAAACTGGTGTATGCTATTCAAAACAAAACGTAAAATGCATGCCATACAAATTTAGTTACTAGTTACTTTGCATATCCTGTTACATATTCCAACACTCGTTTTAATATGTATTTATTTACATATGTATTGAGTATTATTATAATTTTAAATTAAAGATTGACTATGTAAATTTTGATTTTTAAAATGGCTGAAATATCAAATACTTTTTTCTCTTACAGAGTTATTTACCTACGATTAGAAAATGCTCTTTCGTGATATTGGATTGAATTAGAAATATTGTTTGCGTTAAATGGCACTAATTTTAAAAGGAATATGTCGTGCCAAACCATATGAATCATAAAGGTCAGTACTGCAAAACTCTGCTCATAACAAAGGACTTATTTCTCCGAAGTATATAAAATCTGTGCATTACATCCAGAAGGAAATAAAAGCATTTCAAAGTTGTAAATGTAATAAATCATCACTTTATCGACAACAGATTGAAGTAATGAACTGGAGAGTCCACTTTTTGCTCTTTTCCTGTACTACAGAGCCCAAAGTCATGAAAACTGAGTAGGCTTTGGCCCTCCATGGACTGTAGCCCCACTGAGTTTTTTAAAGATCAGAAGAGTAAGAGTCCAACAATTATGGAAGATGGAGAAATTGGTGATATTTTACCAAACGTAAATAACATTGATTTATTAATTTAAGCGTATCAAACGGTGTTATAAACTAAACGTAACGAATAGGAAAGGAAGGAAATGTTGGGCTGTGGCAACACCTTGTGTTAGCGGGGATCGTAAAATCTAGTCTCGTGATCCCAAAATATGTGTTTACTTGAAGAAGTGAACCTTGATGCAGTTTATCAGTTGGTTAAATAATGTTTTTGTAGATACAGCAAAGATCATTATAAAAGATTCAAAAATGCATTATAATTAATGCACATTATATTTTTTAAACTTTCATATCGATTCTTGATTAAAGTTACAAATTAAATCTCACAAATAAATTTACAAAAAGAAGATAATATTCACTTTGGCACTACGGGATTTGTACACAGCCTCTGTGTTTATTTTTCATCTTGATTGAATCTGAAAATTTGAAACCATATGAAGGACCGTAAGACCACGTTACTTGCTATTTGATACAGTATGTAGAGATATAGTTCATTGATTGGCTAAATAATGCTTCTGGAAACAGCAAAGACTGATTTAAAAAGTATAGATTGATACAAAATTATAGAACGATATATCAATATGTGAAGTATAAAATGTTTTATAATCAACGAGCAAAATATACATGACAAAACCACAACACAAATTGTTTACCAAAATAGCATTTAACTGAATATGAAAAACAGAATATCAAAAACACAATAGAGAAATTAAACACATTCAAAATAAACTAAAAAGAATTGAAATCTATTTGTCGGAGAAAACTGGAAGATCTTATTGGTCATCTTTCGTCCTAATGGCTGTTTATAACCAAATTAGCTTTGATCTCAAAAGCAGTTTTGAAAGCTTTACTGTTTTTTTTCTGCTTAAAAGCTAATTTGAAAGCTTTACTTCTTAAATTTATTACATATATATTATAAATATACAAAGTAACGTTGGTGGTTATTGATTAACTTGTATAGATTATAGATTTAGAATGATTTTGGTTGAAATATAAAATGCTTAAGGAACTGGAATTTTAATCTCACATTGCTCAGTAGTTGATTTAAATACATTATTTTCGAGGAAAGAATATACTTGGTCATGAATTTAAATGCTTTCGGTTGTTTCAGTTTTAAATAGTCTCGAGGTTTTAATTAAAATGAAATCGAGTGCCTTGTATCTTTACTTAATTGAATAAATTAAATAAATAATATCGCCTTTTACTAAGATATCTTACATTTTCACTGGAATAAGTTTTAGATTTAATAAATGAGATTGTGTTTGGTACTTTAAATTCCAGTAAGCTGATGTAAATAAATTAATGTTTTGATTTTCGAAAAATAAAATTTATTAGAACATTTGAAGCGTTTTGAAAGAAAAAAGATTGATTCAATATTATTTTATGTTTTAATGTGACATATAAATTTTATTCTTTTGTAATATATTTCTTTCCTTAGTTTCAAATGTCTGTATTAAAAAACTATATATTTATTTTGGGTAGAAATCTTCACTTTTCAAAACTAAAAGAAAATTTACTTTAAAAAATTAATTTTTTGGATTATTAAAAAAAGTAATAAAAATTTATTTATTAACTAACTACTTTTATACCAGAAAAATATCCTTGTGAAAATAATTAGTTTCTTTTATAAAAAGCACTTTTTCGTAATATGAACAAAAGTTCACCAAATACCGTTCATGGGTCACTTTCCTTAAACATTAACTTTTTCGTCCTTTTAAAAATATTGAAGGAATCCATTAAAAACCAAAAATAAAATTTTTAATTAGTTGTTTTGAATAATTAAATCAAGAAATAAGTTCTTTGCATTAATAAAAAGTATTTTTAAATAAATTGTTTTCTTTCAAAATGTCATTCCCTTGTGTGTCCCTGTCTCGACTTACAAACAAAAAAAAAATCTAAGCAACTTGAATATAAAGTTTTCTTATAGCCTTATTATGTTTGCTAATTAAAGTGCTAAGCTTAAGTATGCATCTTGAAAATCATAAAGAAACATAATTTAAATTTATTTTTCTAATGCTGAAAAACTTCGTTCCTCAGTATTTGTGTCATTCATCTGCCAAGAAAAAATATAGTAATTTTTAAATTTAGGAAGAATAAGATTACTTTACTCTTTAAGAACTGGCAACCTAGGCAATCATTTTGCATTACTTCTGATTTCATTTAACAAGCATGGTTTAGTTAAGATTGAAGAATTCTTCAAATATTTTGGTGAGTATTTTAATTATCTGTTATCACCCTGTCTTCTGTGTACTACGTATTGAATTTTTCAGTAAAACTTGATTAATCATTAATCAATCTTTAAAATACAGTTCTTAATTTATATTCAAATAATAATGCAGCTGCTCTGTAATGACATTGTGCTATAAAAATAATTTAGAATTTTTTCATTCCCCTGTCAGTATTGAGAACAGTTTACAAATTAATAAATTAATATGTAAACTGTTAGTTAAAAAAAATTAGTTAATAACTATTTATGTTTAGAATGCAGTATAATTTTAATTAGAAGACGAATAATTCAGATTAAGAATTAGAAAGAATAAGCATTTTTTTCATTTCGTATAAAACAACTATTTATTTTGAAAATTTTTCATATTAGAATTTTTTGTTTTCCAGAAATATTCCTTATAAGATAATTAAAATATTTAATACGTATATGTTATCGTTTTTCTTTCATTTTTAATGTTTTCTTAAGCAGGTATTTCAATGAATATTGCATTCTAAATATTAAAAAAAAGTTACATTATTAACAGAGTTTCGTAACATTTTCGTGAAATATGTATTGAAAAAATGCACTGTTTACTTATATATTGTCTAAAATTTAAAGTTAATTTTAAAAAATGGATTCAGTTTCAAAAGTTTGCTTGAATCTGTCCATATCCTTGTCCACATGACATTCCCCTATCTACCTTTACCATGACATTCCCTTGTCTTTATCATTCCTCTGTCTTCTTAAAATTTAAAATAAATACTTTAACCTAACATAGGAATGCAACAATTTTGCTAGTATATAATTGTTCTTTGTGGCAAACATTAAAATATAACTTTTTTTAGAAAAAAAATCGCAAAAATTAAATGTTATAACAAATTGACATTTATTAAAAATATTTATTTTTTCTTTTCAATAGAAAAAAACTTTTTTCGAAAGAATAAATAATTGAAGAGGAAATTTTCATTAAAGGCAATTAGAAAAAATATAAGGAATCTTTTTAATGTCTTGCATTTTTTCATTTCAGTACGAGTTCTTTTTAAGAGTAATTTAGTTTCTCAAAAATTGTCACTTTCAAAAAACTCCTTTCAGGCCAACAAAAAAAATTTAGCCATTTAAAATTAATTTAATAATTTTTTTCTAAATATAACAAGTGCCTTTTAAGATCAATATTTTAAATAAAAAAAACATATTTGTCAGTGTTAAGAAAGGAAAAATGAAAATTGTCATTAGCTGGGATTGAATCGGCATTTGCATAGCTAAGACTCTGCCGCCTTAACTATTATGTCACCAATACTCTTACTACTTGGGCGTGTTTTATCTTAATATTGAATAAGCTAATTTTTTAAAAGACCATATCTTTTCCCAGGGGCTGCTGTAGTGGCAAAAGTTTAGCCCTCTCTCAGTTTTTGACCAAGCTCTTTACACTTAGTTTCGTCTCAATAGGAATTTTACAAATGTGTACCCTCCTTCTAAATAAACTAACTATTGAAAATAGTTTAATTATCAAACTTCTATTCAATGAAGAAAGAACTGGAAAGCTAAGCCTACTCATTAAATCATGATCTTTTGATTAATTCGTTTTTCATAGGTACTATGTAATAGAAAAATCACTCAAATGAAAATAATTTAATTTGTTTTTTAATTCCCAATTAAAATAATTTTAATTAAACTTTAAATATATATTGAAAAATCTGTATAGTATAAAGATGTTTTAATGTATATACATATGTATGTTTTATTGCAAAATCAAGCAAAGGTTTCACTCAAAAACTTTACAACAAATTATTTTATAAGCGTCGATGAGCAGCCGACCCAATTTTGAATTTACGATTACCAATGTTCAACTCTATAGCCTTGTAATTTTGAACCCAATCCGGAAAACAAGTGAACTCGTAGAACAAAAATTTGGGAAAAATTTTCCTTCATAGAGGACTTTTAAATGGACGTAACCCGCATTTGAGTTACAAGAAGAGAAAAACCACAAAAACCTCTCGCAGTTAACCTGACGGCAAGGAGATTCTAACCCACAATTTTTCTACGTCAGCACAGTGTTCAGTGTAAGCCAGTTACGGAATTCGTATCAACCAGCCATCTTTGGGATATGAACCCGGCTTACCTCATTGTAAAATTTTCTTATAATAAAAGATTGAAACGTTAAAATTTTCTTTGAACGTTTAGAAGTAAATTTTAAGAAAGAAATGACAAATAGCAACAGAATTCTTGAATAAGGCTTTTGAATTCAAGTGGGAAAGCAATGTTTGTGAAACTATGAGCTAAGGGTGTGAAAATCAATTTGACATAAAGACTGTTTTATGCAATTTTGTCTCCATTGTAAACAAAAGGAATTAAAGAGAATTTACAACAATGTAATAGCAATTGCGAATGCATTCTATATTCTAATACATACTCACTTGAAGGGCATACAAAATTTTCTATAGAAGCAACTATTTATTTTTAATAAATTTCCTTACTCATATTTAAAGTAGCTAAACGAATGTTTACTTAATTGCTAAACGAAACCTTTGTTGAAATTCCAATTAACTTTTAGCATTGAAATTTTTAAAATTTTATAAAAAAAATTTAACTTAATGTATTTTATTCAATGTATTAAATAATTTAATTTATAAAGACAGGTGTTTGATAAAGATAACTTACATAGAAACACTCATAATCCTTTAAATTTTCGTACTTACGGAAAGAAGAAGAAAAAAAGAAGATTCTAGAAATCCTGGGAGCAACAATCCCGTTTTGGCTAGATCAAGCTTAAAATTTTACAATTTAGTTTAAAACTTGGCAAATTTGGCTGAAATTTTAACAATTTGATTGAAACTGAAATGTATGTGTATATCCAATTCAGTAACGTTAAAAATAGTAAACAAAGCCATTTTTAGGGCCCTCACTCGATTTAAAATTCTTTCTACTTCTCCATGTCCCCGATCTTTGGCCTGGGATTTAGCTTCCTCTAATCTTTAAAATTTCGCTCTCTTACCCTTCGTTCCCAAATCACTCTTAGTTTTCATTTTTTTTTGGGGGGGGGGGGGAAATATACTTGAGGGTGCCCCTTGGCGAAATTGGCGACTTATGTTTGGCGCTATTGCTTTTTGCGAGGAACACCGGGTAATAGGAATGGCGGCCAAAACATAGTGATATTTCAATAAAACATAGGAAAATTTCAACAAAACATTGGTCAAAACATAGTGATATTTCAATAAACATTGCAAAATTTCAAAAAAAACATCGGCCAAAACTTGCATTGAACCCAATATAAGCAAAATTAATGAACCCAAGAGGATTTTGAATCGAAGCAAAAATTAATGGAGTAGGCGCAGAAAGAAAAGGAAAAAAACAACTCCTTCATTAAGTTTGAATATTCTCAGATTTAGGTGCACAGAATTTCATGAATAGAATCTGTGTACCTCCATCGCCACATAAATACGACGAAATACGAATCGAAAATGGCGTC
Source organism: Parasteatoda tepidariorum (assembly GCF_982258835.1). Taxonomy (NCBI): domain Eukaryota; kingdom Metazoa; phylum Arthropoda; class Arachnida; order Araneae; family Theridiidae; genus Parasteatoda; species Parasteatoda tepidariorum. The sequence continues at coordinate 42,746,584 of NC_141762.1, read as the reverse complement.
TGGAATACCGGACTAGCGGTGACATTTTTTTCTTAAATCCCTTTTTATGACTGCCCACATACCTTCGATCTTATTGACCAGATTCAAAAGTAAACTGACCAGTCGGTATCCAACGTAGAACTGACGGATCTCTGAAATTACATATACCGTTGAACATTTAAAAATAACGCTAAAATCTAAACCAATCAGAATCAAGATTGGGTTTCAACATCACCCAGCTTGGCGATCACAACTTGGCGAGAATTAAGGGGCACCCTCAAATATAGTCTACCCTTTTTTTTATTCTGACATCAGACCAAGGAAAGAGAAAAGTGTTACTTTCTCTCTCGGCATATTTAAATCATGGTTTGCTCATTTTCCCTTTTTGTTGATTTCTGCAGCTGATGTTAAAAGCGATGAACTAGATCATTTATTTAAAAACGATGATGAGTTAAAAGTGATGAACTAGATCATTTATTTGAAAACGACAGTAAATTAAAAAGCGATATCCATTGATCTAGTTACGCCACTGATGTTTTTCTCTGTTTTGTTCTTTGGTAAGATGTTCTTTTTGTTAGCACTGTTATGTTTAAAATAATTAAAAGTTGTTAAGTTTTTTTAACGTTAGTATTGGCAGTTTTTTTTAAAAATAGAGTTGTGTTTTAATCAGTTCTAGTTCGTGCTTTAAAAGCTATTGTAGTACCGCTTGCTCTTTCCAGTTGCGTTCATATTTTAACAGGTCTAAAGACAGTTTTTCCAGACAGTTATCTTAAGATTTTCAAATGTTTGGAACTCTAATTTCTGAAACACTATGTTTCAGAAATATATAATAAATTTGCTCCAACTAATGATTAGTCGACAATTGTTTTTGTTCTGTCTTGAATGTTCCAGTTTCCTGTAAGTAACTCTTTGATTTTTCTAGTCTCCTCTAAGTAACCCTTTCTCGGATGAATCTATTTTATTCTATATAACAATCATTGGACAGCTGTGATACTTTTGAGTTTACGACTATAAAAGTTCAACTCCATGGCTTTGTAACTTTGAACCCTGTTAGGCAAAAATATCTAAGAATTCATTAGAAAAACTCCCATGGAAATGAAAACAAAAGAATTATTTTCCAGTATACTAATTTGATACTACAATATGGCCAGTCCTATCAACAATGATATTTATTGAGGGATATTTATGTTGCCAAATTTCATTTTGAAACAAAAGTATTACCACCTGAAAAATAGTTAAAATTCGTTAAATTTGAAAAATGTTACGATCCATCATTAAATATCGATATTTACGGATAATAAATACATATAACTTGAGTTAAAAATATTACAACTGGGAAATAATTTAAATTAATTCATTCGTAAGTTATTGATATTCACCGAATCGTAGTATTAAAATTCCCAAATCCTTTAGCGCCATTTATTATTAAAAAAATACATTTTCAACTAACAATTGTGAAATAAAATTCTAAAAAATTTTAACAGTATGAATATAATTATAGTTTTTAACTATTCAAACAAACTAATTTTCTCAAAAAGCATGAATAAATTTGTTTTTTCCCTTTCTCTTTCTCGCCAAATTTAATATAATTTTAGTTGAAGATCTAGATGAGATCACAGGACTTCCCTCGTATTTGAAGGTATCAAAACCCTTTATTGAACTTGATCTTTGAAGAAATATTCAGGAAATGAAACTTTCTTTACAAACGGTGTTTCTTCATCTTTGATTTAAAATGAATTCCGGAAGAATGCAAGAAGTGCATCCTGGGAAATTTTCAAATAAGAGAAAAATAAAAGTAGTCATACTAGTTTCAAATTTTTACTTGAAATTGTATTTTGAAACAAAGAAGAACTTTTTGTTTTAACTTAGTTCCTTTTCCTACCCTATAATTTATTATTTTTTTTTTTTGGAAAAAGATTCTTTCTGGAATAAACTGCATGTTTAAAATGAAAATATATATTTACTTCACTATGCACTATTGATAATCATTAAATATGACAGTAAGTGAGTATTATTTTTATAATTAACTTATTTAGTCCGAATTATAAATTCATTTTAATTCAAGTCACTAATATGCATAATAATAGTACTTAAAGATTGAATTATGATAAATTTCTTTGACGCAAGTGTATAGACTACAACTTATACAGAATTTTTGAAGCTAAGAAGCAGCATCCACAGAATTAGAAATTTCTCGGGGAAGAAAAGGTAAAATAATATTTTACTTATTTGTTATTTTATTATATTCAAAGTAAACAGTCAAATAATCTAAAATAAGATTATATTCTAATTGTTAACTGAGAGAAACACCGCTCATTAACTATTTTCACCTAATACTTCACCGTATTAGGTGAAAATAACCATAATTTTATCACACCAGAATAACCAGAATTTTTGAAGCCAACTTGATCCATTTTTAAAAAAAACCTTAATTCCTCGTAGCACAGCTGGTTACATGTTATAGCTGAGAGAAATAACCTCCATCTCATGACTGATAGAACGGGGGTTCGAGTTCCAATAATGACACCACAAAATTTCATTCATTCCCTTCAGCACTTGAAAAATTTCCAGTGTTGTGCACTCCCCAATTTGTGACCCTTGACTATTAGATAGTAATACTCTCCCTCACACATAGATGGCAGCACCATAAAGCTGCTTAGCACAAGAAAGTCTTGTATTTCTCATCTCTTACGATAAGTGAAACAACCAGGTTAACTAATCAAACCATATTCCACGGTTCATTTGATTAAACACAACCCTACCATAACCTGACTCCAATAGCCATTACCTAACGAAAAGCATAACTCCAATGTCCAGTAAAATTTTTTTTCAGTTTTGCAACTATACTAGTTGTTAACGGCTTCAAAACAGTAAAGTTTAAAAATTTTCTTTTCAGCAAACTTTACGGTTAATTGGATGAACAGGATTCTGCCTGCTGTTTTCAGAATGAAACATCTAACAGTGCATTTCGGGGTAGTGAATCCCAAAATGTCTTCACCTTTTTTCTTCTTCTGTGTGTAGGTCAAGTCTAGTTTTCACAGCCACAGAGGAGAAATGACCAATTTGAATATATTCGATATTTTTTAATATATTGCAGCAGATAAATCCCACAGTCTCACGAAAATGGCTCAATTTTCTCATTTTGGTGAAAGCGTTGCTATTCATGATTCAAAAAATTAAAGTAAAATTTTGATATTTATTTTGTATAGAGGGCAAACATTTTTCGTTTGTAAATTATTTTACTACTTTTTTCAATCATGGTAGTATTTTTTTTTAAAATAACTGAACTTCTAATGTATACTTATATTCTGATCTTTGTTCTTGAGTAAAGATCAAAAGAATATGATGGGAAGTCATAAATTCAGTGGACATCTTCTATTCAACTTAAGTTTGTCGCATAAAATCAAGGAGTTATGACCATTTTTCCTTTGCATATATTGACTTATCAGAATTGTAGTTGTGAATTTTGCATTTTTAATTCTTAAAGCTGATGAAAATTATCATGATATCTTGCTACTGTTAGTATGTCAAAAACAGTATAAAAAACATGCCAAACAAGTATCTACGGCTTTAAAATCATCAAAAAATATTAAAAAATTCTTTCTTCTTTCTTTATTTTCAAATGATTCTTTATTTTTAAATGATTCTTTATTTTTAAAAAATTCTTTATTTTTAAAAAATTCTTTATTTTTAAATGATTTTTTCGTATTTAATTCTTAATATTTTATTTACTCAAAATATAGTGTGTACATGCATGAGAATGAAAAATATGCGTAAACATATTTTGTATCTCTATTTTTTGTACTTTTAATTCGATTTGAAAAACTTTTGCCATCTATTCCGCGCTCACCCTTAGTTTAATCAGAATATATATTTTTCGCTAAACAAATTGGCACTTTAGCTAGAGTAAACTTTAGATTTAACGAGACTATCAAGTACGCACTCCCTTGAATTTCAATGCACCAAAAAAGAGAGAAATTCAACACTTTGATTCGTTAAAAAGCAAAGAAAAAATCATTATTGAAGCTGGATATTTAGGTGAAGTATCAATTCCCTGATATCGTTCTCGAGGGTAAAAAATAAAAATTTGTATTAGAAAAACCAAGAGAATAAAATGTGCCTTATTATTTATCCAATTACCACAATATTTTCATACACCTTAAGGAATATATCAAGCTGCAAAATTTTAGGTATTGAACATTTAAAATTGAAGATAAAGGTAAATAAAAAAAAACTTGTTGATTATTTATTACTTGTTGGTTATTACAAGCTAGTTATTTTATTTTTTAATGAGCTTACAAACAATGTTCTTAGAGAAAAAAGTTTTGTGTCGATTAAATTAATATCTGGCTTGCAAAATGATTTTGTTGCACAATTATTTAGTTAGATATTAAGGGTGATTTTTTTTAACCCAGTTACCTTCTAATATTCATTTCGTTCTTACCTCGTTCCTTTCGTCTCTTTTTCAGCCCTCCCTTCCTTCTCATTTCTCATAAATCATTCATTAATGAAATGTTTTAGATGAATTTATTTACTCACTATTTCATTAATGTATTCTATTGTTTGTTACCCTTAAAGCTCAAAAGCTATTTACTACGCACATTATTTACATAATCAGCAGTTCAACTAGAATGATACATTGATGTGCAGAATCAAGAGCTATTTACCTAGGCAATGTGTGCATTGACTATTTCCGTAACTTTAAAACTCCAAAGTTTGCTTTCGTTATTTTATCAACTAATTTGATGATTGCTAGATTTTATTGACTTGATTCTTCAGATATCGGAAAATAAATAGTGATTCTTTTGCCACGTGTGTAAAATTTGCTCGATATTTTTCAAATTTAATACCCTTATTGTAAAAGGTACACGTGTTCGCAAAAAAAAGGAACGTGTTTGCAGCACGTGTTTACAAAGTTTGCGAAAAAAAGGATTGAAAATACAAAATAATTTGATGATGAAAAAAATAAAAATTGAAATTTCTTTACGTGTGCTACCCTTTATAATGTTTGATATTTAAAACTTTGAATACATTAATTTAGTTACAAAAAATTTAAATCAGTAAAATTGAGACATTTTCTTTCGTGGAGAGATACAATGTCAAATATGTGTTTAAGGTTTTTTTTTTAATGTTTCCTTAAAATAATATTTTTTAATATGGTGAATTGGTCCGTTACGTGTTGTTACTATTTTTGTATATTTCAATTAAAAAGTCAGAATTACTACACTTAAAACGTTTATTTTAAATTAATAAAAGAAAACCATTTTATTTTCATAAATTAAGTAAATAATGGTTTGGGAAGAAAATTTTGCCATTTTTTCCTGACTGATTTAGTGAGTGAAACAAAGTGAATTGCTGGCACATTTTATTTCTTCTCAAAATCATTTTTGTGTCAAAACTGCGTATCTTTTCTAATTTTTTCCGCAAATATTGTATTTTCAGTTTACAAACATTTGCATTTGAATAAACATCTCGCTTGAATTTCAGTTATAGGAGTTCTACTGACTGCAATATCTGGAGAGGCTACTGACTATTTGTGTACCACTATTTAGCAATCTGATCTAGATACATGAATAACATGAATAGATTTTATGCCTTGGAGTACCGTTGTATCTTGCCGTAGATTGATTTTTTCAATTATTGCCTCTGTTACATTGTGGCTACTTCTGTATCAGGGTTGAGTTAATTTGCTAGTTTTGTTTGTGACATTTCCATTGTTGCCAAATTGCAATAGTATATGGATCGAAATCTATAAACAAACAATCAGCCATTTTTGCAAGCATCACATACACCCTTATAACAATTAATTAGAATCAATATTATTTCAACTGATTTACATAAATACTTCTCCCACCATATATTGTCATTAACTTGATTTAGAACTTTCAATAAAAGAATATAATTTTCATGATATTTGCATTTGCATTGATTCAATAGGGTATCTTTTAGCAATGGTATATTTTTTGGTCGCAAATCTCAAAATTTTGAAAACAAAACTGAATTTTTAGGATACAACTAACAAAAAACAGTGTAATTTTGTCTTAAAAACATGGTTAGATCGTGCTAAGGTTTTTGATAGTGTTTTTCTCATTAATCCAGGCAACCATCTCATCTTTTAAGCCAAACACAGTGTAAACAATGTTACTTCTGATGTAAAAATTATTTAACAGTGATATAGGTTCCTCTGAAATACTTAGTGATGAACGGTTTATATTATTTTCTATCTGTTTTGAAGTCCAACTCACTTTGCTGACTCAGCTACTACTGCAACTTTCTTTCTATTAGAATGAGGGAGACTTTTAAGAGATTTGCGAACTGCTTTTCTTAATGTCTGAAGTCTTAAAGTAGGTTTACTTAATAGGATGTTTTAAAAATCAATCTGTAGTTATAAATTTGCTACGTATGTTCCTCTTTCTTGCGTTTCTTTGATCTTTTTTCTTGCGTTTACATTTTCGTACCCGTTCTGCTACTTTTTCCCTATACTGCTTCTTCTTAAGAGCACTCATTTTATTTATTTTTTGTTTACGTAAGAATTCAATTCTTTCATTTTCTTGCCTTTGAAACGCTGGATCAAATGATTTTTATTTTTCCCACAGTCATTTTATTCTTTCAGCCAAAGATAATGACACTTTTCTAGACTTATCCATATTAGAATAATTTTACAAATGCAATTGGAATAGTCCCCTTAAACATAAACAAATAACAAGCAAAAGATGAGGTAAACAATCAACTCCAAAAATTCCAAAATTATTGTCTGTTTTTTTTTATTTTGCATTATTATGCTGCTTTTCTTATTAATTGATTTTTTTTTCGTGATTTTTTCTCAATCTTGCAATTTCTTATTTGTGATTTTGGAAATGAAGTTGATCCAGCCGATGCAATTTATCTAGTCGAAAAATGTGCGGAGATGAATTTAAATTTTTCATTTAAAGAAAACTGCATAAATGAAGTGTAAAAATAATTCTAATTCACTTAACAGTAACACACGTCCCTTTTTGTTGCGCGTGTTACCTTGAACAGAAATTTTTTTTAAATTATCATTATTGGCAATATTAATTCGAGAATTTTTCCGTTGAATATCTTGCCATCTTAATTTATAAGACAATTTTTTTTTCAATATATCTTACTAATTTTTTACCGAAACAAATATAAAATTATGTTACGTCTGTTACTGGGAAATTAGATTATCTTTATTAATCAAATTTTAATCAATCAAAAAAATAGAGGGCAAATTTAAAACATATTAAAAACAAAGATAAAAGGATAAAATAGTTCTATATAACAATAAAATCTATTTTATTGTTCATCAATAATTTCAGCACTCAACATGTAATGAATGCAACATAACAATATAATGGGAATGCAATATAACAATGCATAGGACTTGTGTTTAAATTCAGTATGCTCCACCTTTTGTTAGAATTTAATTAAACATTTTTAATAATTTCAATATACATCTTGACTATTAGAAAATGCATCTTTTATAGATTCCAAAATTTCTTCATTTTTAATTTTACGATAATTTTAAATAGTTAGTCACTCGGGACCTCTTTTGGTGGAATCGCCTTAATGTTTCATTCCTTAATTGTAACAATATTTTAAAATTTTCGATTATTTATGTTATAGCTTTTAAAGTGAGTAAGGATTGAGTTTAGCAACTAATGTGTTTGTGGGGGTTACATACCTACCAACTTTTAATCCTTTCGAGGTTGATTTTTCCCAGTGGTAGTAAATTGAAAATTGAATTACAAGTTTAGGAAGAAACATACGTTTCATTTTGGAAAAAGCTTAAGCTGACAACCATGATAGTATCAAATATGAATTTATATGCTTAATTTTTTTTTTAAGAATAGTGGTGCTCAAAATCATTAAAAAAAGTTTACGAAAGTAAGGACAGCATACATTCACTACCACTTTGAATATTAAAATAAAATTTTACGCAAAATGCATAAAAGTTGGCAGGTATGGTGGTTAGAATGAAGACGACATCAACCTTCATTTATCAAAAGGTATCCCAAGATGGAATCGAGTTAACGCGTCTTATATACTAGTGAATTGGAATTGCATCAGTGTAGTGGTAGTTACACTACAATGTTGGTTATTTGGCTGTAGTAATTAGATTTTTTAGAAAGAGAAAATAAATAACATTGGGTTATTTTAAATGCACAGAAACATTGCTGTTTCAACAAAGATTTTGCTTTCACTTTAACGAATGCCAAGTAGGCAATATGCAGATCATCTTAGTAGTTGCAGACAATTTAGGTAATTTAAGAAATTAAACTATTTTTTAGCTATTTAACGGATTAGTTTAAATAATTTGAGTATTATCTAGATACGCTGCCTACTCACTGATTTCTACAGTTTAGCAGTTACATATTAACTTATTTCACTTTAAAATATGCTTTAAAAAATGACCTAAACATTGGACTTATTTCATTTAAAAATGACTCGAATGTTGAACCCATTTCAATTAAAAAATTACTTATTTCACTCTCAAAAATGACCTGACAATATATGACCCCCCCCCCTCTTTTCATAGCTAAAAATACCATTCGGTAAACGAAATTAAAATAAATGGATGAATAAAATTTGTATTTAATGTTAATAAAATTTACATAAGCATTAATATTAAACAGACAATATTTTAAAACTATAGCTCAAAAATTAATAAAACTGTTATGTTCATAGGCTAAAAAATATCTAAACTTAAAGCAGCAAAATAACATGTTAAAGAAATATTTCACTGTCTCGAAAATAATGAAAGAAATGTATTTTTTTTCCTACTGCTATAGAAAAAAAGAATGAAAATCAAACTTTGAAAGAAGCGAATAAAAAAAAGTTTCTTATTGTGAGAAAAATATAACTTTCACTGAAGTAATTTGATCGCCAAAAGGTTAGATTTTTACACAGTTTAGATTTATTAACCTTTTTCCCCTCTAGTTTTTTTCTCTCATCCACCTTATACAGAAAAAAGTAAAATCAATTTGTTCATTTTTTACATTTAATTTTAAAAAAAAAATACTATTTTAAAGATTGCTTTTAAGATCACTGGTGTTGTGAAAAATAATCGTATACAATCTGGTTAGAAATTAAATTTATTTTGCTATAATGTTTGATGTTTTTTTTTTATTCTATGATCTTTTGCTTCACATTATATAATGAGTTTTGCTTTATTTGTAAATGAATAAATTCAAATTTATCACAATAGCAATTACACTTTTTATCTAGAATCATTATCGAAAATAAATTCAAAAGTTAAAGCTCCATTAATCATCATTTCGGTGACCTTCTTTCTAGAAGAATAGAATATCTAAATTCCTTTCCTTCATCTTATATGTTTCCTCTTTTTTTATTGTCTTCGTTAATCTTAACAGCAAAAGACTTCCTTAAACTTAGTTAAAACAATACTAAATTGTAATATCATAATATTACCTGAAATAGGCACGATATATCCGCATTCGACTTTTCTAAGTTTTAGCTCCACTCTCAATCAAACTATATGCTTATTTTCACATGCACCGATATTTTATAACACAAGAGGGGAATTGGTTTTGCTGATTCAAGTGCAGAAAACAATCCCTACTCAAGATAAGCAGATCGAATGATATTATAAACTAACGTATGAGCAATATTATATTTACTAACGTAAATATTACGTATGAGCAGTGGAATACATTCAGATCACAGATCTCTTGTTTATTTTAAAAAGGTAAGCCCGCAGCCGAGTACTGTTAGACATATGAACCCTTCCAAAATAAAGTGTTTTTGAGGTTGTTTTGAAGTTGATAGGTGTAAAAAGTAAAAAAATATATACACATGAAGTAGAATATGAGGTAGTATTTTGCACCAAAAAGTGTCTTAGTGTTAATAAGCGTCAAGTCTTAGTGTTAATAAGCGTCAAGTGTTAATAAGCGTCAGTTGCAATCTCATTCAAACCTCATACATAATTCAGTAATATTATTTTAGTTGAAATTGAGTAATATTATTAACGTCTGAAATATGCTAATTTGCTTGAAATTTAAAACTCCCAAAACCTATGCACCTTAAAAACTATTTATCGAAACTGGTTGCTCTAAGATAGATTTCTATGAACCTCAAAACAACCACAAGTATGAATAAATTAACTTTATACTCCTTGACAATAAATCTCGAGTGGTTGATTGATTGATTATTTGAATGAAAAGTTTTATAGCACAATATCCAAAGCAGGACATGTTGTGGCAAACAATTTGTTAAATCAGATCAAATGGTAAAATGCACACTACACTTTCATCTTCATAAAATATATGAAACTAATAAAATGGTTAATCACAAGACACGTATAATTGAAAGTTCATAAAGTTCGATAAAAAGCGTAATTTCATAAAATACACAGAAAAGGTAACACGTTATATGGGATCTCGAGTGGTTGATTTCTTAATGTAGCTGAGATTTACCTAATATTAACCTTAACACTCCAAATAAACCTCAGAAACACCATAAATTCTTATAAAAGTAACTTAAAAAATTACAAGCTGCTATGGTGGAACAAATTCTAACTGCAGTACGCACTCAAGATAACGAAAACAAACCAATTTATAAGCTGATGGTTTTGATAAAGCCATGTTTTATGGCTAAAAAAACAAACACCTCATCAGCTTTAAACTTTGGATCTGATACCGTTATAAAAACAAAGAAAAAAACTTTAAAAGCAAACTAGAATAAAATTAGAATATATGATATAATTAGAATACAAAATTATTACAATACAATATAATTGCAGTACAATATTAATACAACGCAATAGAACACAATACAATACAATATAAATGATGTGCGTATGTGAAATGATTCAATTTAAGTCTAAACAGTAAAATCATTATTGTATTTTCCATTTGAATATGATTAACATTTTATTCATTTATTTTTAAGGACAAATCTTAAAAGATTTAACTTTTTGTATTATTTATTTCTGCCAGTTTCGGTATTTAAAAGGAAACAATGAACTTAAGATTGATTTTTTTTTCTGCATACTTCAATAATCTGAATTCTATTAATTAGGATTTCTTTTTAAAAAGGAAGCAAAGGCACTAAAAAACCAGTAGTATATGTGCTTTACTGATAATTTTAATCAATATAAATTTTCAATTTATAACAATAAAAAAATATTGTTTATCTTTAACAATGTATGGTACTATATTATACTTTGTTTATTTACAGTTAATTATGTTTTCTTATTTTCTTTTAAACTATGGTTTTTAGAACAGGTAAGTAAGCTTCTTAACTTTTTTTTCTGGAGATTTCCGGAATCTCACCTAACGAAAACCCTACTGCGTCCTCTTTCTAGAATTAAATTCGATTATTCCCTATAGAATTAAATAAATAAGAAAGGGTTTTCATTTATCTTTCTGACATTTCTTTTCAATAAAAAGCTAATCCACAACAGAACTTGCTTCTCGAATTTCCTGGAAAATAATTATCAATTTAATTCAGTAATTGTTAAAGTTTTACTTAAAGAATTTGTATAAATTTCCATCTTAAGAAACGATTTTTTTTTCTTTTTTGAAAATATTTTTCGAGAAGATCCATTTAAATGCTAATTATGTTACTCAAGATTGATAAAGTTATGTAAAAATCAAACAGTAATCTATGTAAGTAATCAATGTAAGTATTTTATGACTCTTAAATAAATAATTGGTATAAGATAATTAAAATGCAAGAGTTAGAACTAGCGTAGTAAAAAAAATAATTATCTTGACTATGCGTCTTAGATCATGATTAGGTCATGATAAACCATGCATTATTTTGCATGTTCTTCTGCAGTTATTTTCTTTCATTTGTAACTTGCTTTTCTTGGATGTAGAATTTATATTTAACTACACTTCGTGCTTAGATAGCTCAATTAAAACATTGAAAAAGAACAAAGACAAAGAACAAAGACATGAACAAATCCTTTATTTTGTATTTACCCAATGAAAAAAATACAAAGAAAATATATCGAAAGAGGAACCATTTCATTAAGTGCTAGAGCAAAAACTAGATTTTAACTAAAGCAAAAACATGATTTTGGGCAAAATTTTCGAAATTGAGTTTACCAAAAATTTAGAATTCCTGTACTCTTAGTTTTTTGAAATCACGTTCATTTGTTTCACTCTAATTATTTACTAAGTTATAGCAGTTTTTGTGATAGGTGATTACAGTGAATAGACTAATGATTTAAAGTCTTTAAATGCGTTTATTTCAAAATCAGGTTTATATGCATTTCACACCACCTTAAACACGATATCTCATGTTTCTTTTGTATAATATTTTTTTTCAATTATGGGTGTTTATGCGTACATACTTTGAACTAACGACTAAGAGAAAAAAGTTGAATTTCATTTTAATGCTAATTTTTTAATAAAGAAAAGTGTCGAAATTTTTAAGAAATTGCTTTTTTGACTACATTGATCCCTAACTCACTTGTATATGCACTTGCTTTTAAGATAATAGTCAGGCTATCATAACATATTTGATAGCCTTCTAAATAATATCCTCAAAGGAAGTTTTTGTTTCAGGCGATAAAAATGTTTTTACTGTGTTCGTATATGCAAAAAATGTCTTATTTCCATCTCAAAATGATCATATATAAAAGAAAATAATAATAATAATAATTTTATTTAAATATAATTAAAAAAATCTTTTAAACTATTCTTTTCAAAATTTCATATTAATTGTTTAAAAAAAATTGTAGAAACTAGTCGGATACCTTAAAAACCTTAAATAGATTCATGACATTTCCGTAACACTAATTCGAACCATCAAAGCAAAGAACTCTCAAGTGAATCCGTTTTCTTATTCGAAACAATAAAGATCGACGGAAAGTTTACAGTTTCTAGGAAGCCTCTAACAACGTGTCATTTATATTGAACCGCTTTACAATGGACTTTTAGTGTTAACATTACTACTGATTACAGTACAGGTACCAATTTTCTAAAATCTAAAGAGGTAAAGAACTTCTGATGGCAAGCCTCAGAAACATGGGAGTTAGATAGTCAATTCTAGTGGAAGTATTTGTTAGGAGATATTTTGGACATTCTTTTTCAAATTTCTTTTTATACAAAGCCTTGGAATGTGAATTTTTAAGTTCTTATTAAATTCTTATGTAATCTTCATTAAAATAGCTCAGAATATTAGAGTTTAAGTGTAGTTTTTGACTAAAAAATCAAAAAACGTTAAATCGAACTATAAACTTAGATTGCATACGAGGCTATGGATTTTAATTATGTACTAAATAGAGATAAAAAAAAGTACATATTATTAAGATCAAAGAAAATATGTTCACGAATTTAATCCTATGGAGAATTTAATAGCACTAAAACAAAAAAATATATGTTGTGTTGAACTATAGGTTATGGAGCAGGTCAGAGTACTGTAATTCAATATTTGTGTATTAAAAGAATAAAAATGGCGGCAACTACTTAACACCAAAAGTGCTGCATTTAAGCACCGTAAATAATTCTTTGGTTAGTGTAATCAAACATCAAGGGCAGTTCTTATAGTGTCTGGAAATCCAATCTTTGTGTTATAATAGAAAGCATCAATACGAACAGGCAAGCCATCTTAGCAACAAATCGGGGATATGTAACAAAAACAAATCAAAAAAGGCTGTTTCTAAGGGACTTGCATAGGACCGACTGCGTGGAATTTAGTAATTAATTATCTTTCGAAAATTCAGTTTGAAGATTCCATAATACAAGCCTTTGCAGACGACTTGATAATTCTTACATATGCCAATTCTAGGAGGCAATTAGAACAAGTATCGAATCTAACTCTAAATCGTATTCACAATTGGATCACCGACAATTCTTCAACTCTTTAAATTGATAAAACAGCCTATATACAATTTTACAACACCAACAGGGGTACAATCTTTAAAATTAACAACGAAAAAATTAAGCAAATAAACCATTTTAGGTACCTTGGAGCTGCAATCGATAAAAAACTGAATTGGGGTCCTCATGTCAATATCCTTAAAGAAAAAGCAAACTCTTCTCAATTCTCTTTACAAAATCAATAATAAATCTTGGGGAATAAATCAAAAAGCAAGAAAACTCATTTATAACACAGTAATAGTCCTTTCTCAAGCACACGGTTGCAATATTTGGGCAAAAAACATCTCACCCAGGATATCTGGAACCTTAATTTCGATTCAACGCAAATTCCTTTTGAATATGACCAGGGCTTACCACTCTACCCCCACCAAAACTCTTCATGTTTTAACAAATATTACTCCTCTTTCAGACCAGATTATGCTGTTGTCATGCTCAACAACATTAACTCAAACAAAAAAAAATGCAATCTTCAATCAGATAACTTATAATCATCAGGACAATTAAAATAGATTGAAAGTGTCAATTTAACACCTATCTTATTGTATTAAAAACAAAAACTCTTTAACTGAACAAGGTAACTACGACTTTAGAAAGGATACCAACTTCTTCACAGACGGTTCCAGAACTGAAACAGACACTGCATTCACATTTCTTAAGAACGCTTATTCACAAACCTTCACATTGGATATTAACAATTCTATTTTTCAGGCCGAACAATTGGCAATATTAGAATGCGTAAAACACATCAAAAATAACTCAAACTTTAACAGACATAAAAATTACATAATCTGGTCAGACTCTAAAGCCTCAATAACATCAATTAAAGACGCAGGATCAACCAACCTCATAACCAAAGACATTCGACATGCACTAATGGACACCGCCATTCAAATCTCTTGGATTAAAGCGCCCTTTCCTCTCCCAGTTCCACACCTAAAACAATCTCTGAAAAAATCTTTATCGAGTAATTGGCAAAACCAATGGAATAATTCCGATAGAGGAAGACGTCTGTTTAACATCATCAATAATGTCAACTTCTTCAAATCAATTCCAATTAAACAAATCATCTGGTTCCTAACAGGTCACGGACATTTTCATTCTTTCTTTCATTACCTGCTTATCTCGGATACAAACCTTTGTACCTTTTGTCAACCAGGTACACCAGAGCATTACTTATCAACTAGTCTTTACACAATATCCTGGCATACACGACTTCCAAACATTAATAATTTATATATTTAACGAAAAAACTTACTTACAAATAAAACATTAAACTCTAAATTAATTAACATAATGAATTTTCTAGCAGAAAACGACTCCTTATTAAAATTTTAATTAAACCTGACTTTTTAAGTAATCTTGAAAGCGTTTAACAGTTTTTGATTTTGTCCTTCATTATATATTTCATTCGTTTGCAATTTCTTCATTCTTTTTCCTGATGTTTCTCTTTTTCAATTATTATGTATATAACAAAATTCGCTTCATTTATTGTTCGTTTTGTTTCATTTGTTGCTTCATTTTTTTTATTAAGTAATGTGATACACATTATTGTCATCTGTATTGCGCAATTGTGCTTTGTAATTGTGGTGCAGTTATGAATTTTGTAATTGTTTGCTTATGTGCTGTGTATTGTGCGAGCTAGACTGTCGACCAGAAGTGGACTATACGGTTAATTGTTTTGTAAACCTAGGTGCGTGTCCACGTCGTCTGCAAAAAAAAAAGTGTCTGGAAGCACCAAAAATTTTCTTTTGCGCTATTTTTGGTGCAAAATATGCCCCTATTTTTGTTGTTCAGTAACACTAAAGTTCAAAAGTTC
This sequence comes from Parasteatoda tepidariorum, assembly GCF_982258835.1. Classification (NCBI taxonomy): domain Eukaryota; kingdom Metazoa; phylum Arthropoda; class Arachnida; order Araneae; family Theridiidae; genus Parasteatoda; species Parasteatoda tepidariorum. The sequence continues at coordinate 42,730,936 of NC_141762.1, read as the reverse complement.
ATAATAGCAATAAATTCAAACTTTATAATAACAACAACTTTACAGATGAAAGTCAGTAAAAATTTATTTTTACAATACAATATATTATTGTAAAAATAAAGTTAAGAGGAACAGTTAGTTTAGGTATTTAGTTCTTAAAAGAAAATTAGTTTGAAATTAAAAATACACATAACGAAAAAAATATTTAGACGAAATAAAATTAGACTTAACAAAACTGAAAGGACGTAGTTAATGAGGAATTATTTACCTAAAAGCCCTTTTTTGCTATACGGCACGTACAATTTTGTTTAGTAAAAGCTTTCTGCTATGAGTTAAGGCTATACTGATTTGTAAAAACTAATGTCCCTGAGGTACTTGAAAATGCCACTGTGAGTTTTATCCCCAATTAATAAAAGCATTATTGGTTATTAGTTAGCTAGTTAATTTATAAATGATCATATCTCTCACAGAAGCCAAAGATGGCTATACCGCACCATTAACTTGATTACGATCTACTAATTTCTAGATTTTCCAATTAAGTCCCTTGGTTTACATTAATTCAAACCGCCTACATTATATCAAATTAAGAAATCCAATGTCTTTCAAGTAAAAGAAAATATTAGCATACAGTTTATCATCAATGAGTACATGTAAAGGGTACTGGCATACAAAATAACGTTGCCTTTTAACGCTTTTTTAATGGTACTGACATACAGTATAACGTTGCACAGCTAAATTTGTGGCACGTGGTTAGAATGTGTTTCACAATTAAATGCTCATTACAGCTAAAGCAGTCTGGTGAATGTTTGCGTAGTAGAAGGTGTCCTGGCGGAATGCATGTGTGCGTAATACGTAAACAATTCTATATACAGGGTGGTCCCGAATTCATGGTACAAACTTTAATGGTTGGTACAGGACATTGTAACAATGATTTAAAGTATAGGAATGTATAGTCGCAAGTGACGCGGTGAGGCGTAAACAGGGGAAATAAAAGGAAAGAGAAATGGAGTGATCGGTTGGTATCATTGCCGGTAGAGGGCAGTAGATGTCTAGCCGCCGTTGAAAATGATGCATCGTAGTAGGGAAAAGCGCCATTCACAATTGTGCTGCCGTAGACGATGGGTGACTTTACGCAGGCAGAAAAGGCAGACATGCATTACATGTACGGCCGTGCAAATGGTAACGGCAGAGCTGCGTTACGAATGTATCGCGTGGAGTATCCTGATCGACGAATGCCGGATCATAGAATTTTTCAACGGTTACATCGTCAACTTTGTGAAACAGGTGCGTTCGACGTCAACAGACATGACGCTGGTCGATTAAGAGCTGTACGCACTCCAAGGCTGGAAGAAAGCATCTTGAACATTGTGGCTGATAGACCCGAGTCAAGCACAAGAACTGTTGTGCGTGGCGTAGGTGTGAGTCATCAGACTGTATGCAGAGTGTTAAACGAAAATCGCTTACACCCGTTCCATTTTCAGAAAGTACAAGCATTGAATCCGGCAGATTATCCTCTCCGCGTGAACTTCTGCCTGTGGGTGATGCAGCAATGTGCGTTGCAGCCGGATTTCGTAGGTGATGTGCTATTTACAGATGAAGCGACATTTTCACGCGAGGGTGTCTTTAATGCGCACAATTCCCATGTGTGGGCAACCCATAATCCACATGCAAAGCGTCCACATGCGTTTCAACAACGTTTCTGTATTAATGTGTGGGCTGGTATTGTTAACGACTTTTTGATTGGCCCATAATTACTACCCACGCGACTCAGTGGCGGAAGCTATCTTATTTTTCTGAAAGAAGTGTTACCACAACTGCTGCATGATGTTCCGATTGCCATTCGTAACCGCATTTGGTTTCAGCACGATGGGGCGCCAGCACACTTCAGCATTGATGTACGGAATTACCTGAATGCCACGTTTGGTGCTCGATGGATTGGGCGTGGTGGACCAATCCCTTGGCCACCCCGATCTCCCGATTTATCGAGCCTCGATTACTTTTTATGGGGACATCTAAAGCATCTTGTTTATGAGACTCCAGTTGACTCAGATGAGGATCTCGTCGCTCGCATATCTGTAGCTGCTGCAGGTGTGCGTGAAATACCAGGCATCTTTGAACGTGTACGCCAATCGCTCCACCGACGCTGTCAAGCATGTATCGCTTCTGGTGGACGCAATTTTGAACACTTACTGTAAACATGACACTTGTCAACAACGCTTTCACTAACATCTTTGTTTTTCCTTTCGGCCGTTATTTCTCCTGTTTACGCCTCACCGCGTCACTTGCGACTATACATTCCTATACAATAAATCATTGTTACAATGTCCTGTACCTACCATTAAAGTTCGTACCATGAATTCGGGACCACCCTGTATATATATATATATATATATATATATATATATATATATATATATATATATATATATATATATATATATATATATATATATATATATATATATATATATATATATACGAGCGTGTATCTAAAACAAAGCAACACTTCATTTAAACATGAAAACATGATCTCAAACTTACTTCTCATAGCTCAAGTAAAGATATTATTTGTAGTATTTTAAAAGATATCTTTCCATTACGTCTGCTGAAAGAATACAGAATGGCCTCTAGCCTAGAACTAAGCAGAATTCAAGAGTGATTAATGATCACTTTGGATGAACAGGCTCCTGAGGAAGCAGAGAAATCTCTAGGCAATCATTAGGATTACTTAGGATCCAAGACTCATTCTGTTCGAAAGTTATTTTCTTCCTGAAACGTGGGCTTTTTAATGAAAGACTACAGTCCTCAATGGGTTTCCTAAAAACACCAGCAATAGTCATCATTTTTTTCCAAAAATAAGAAAAAAATATTTTATTACATTACAAATATTTTATTACAAAAATTATATTACATTTTTATATTTTTAAATATACTTAGGAGACAGGTACAAATTATATGTATTCATGGCAACAATTTTCACCTTAAATTTTACTTCAATAAGTAAGCATTCAGTGATTGAAAAAAGTAGCTGTTTTACTAATTAAAAAAAGAGTAGTAGGAATTATAGGTATTGATTACATTTTTGAAAAAAGCATTACAAATTACAATTATTGGTAAAAAATAAACTTTAAAAAATTGAAATTTTATACATTTCATCCTGTGTATGAAATATAATACTACTTCATCAAATGTGGTCTAAAATAAACTTCTCATTGCTCAAGTATAGATATTACTAGTAATATTTCAAACAATATCTTTTCATTATGTCCACTGAAAGAATACAGAATGTCCCTTAGCCGAGAACTGAACGCTATTCGAGAGTGATTAATGATTGCTTTGGATGAACAAGCTCCTGCGGAAGCGGAGAAATCTCTAGGCAATCATGAGGACTAAGTAGGATCTAAGGCTCATTCTGTTAGAAAGATATTTTCTCCCTGAAGCATGGGCTTTTTAATGAAAGACTACGATCCTCAACGGGCTTCCTCTAAAAATACAGCCAGAGTCATCAAATTTTTCCAAAAATAGAAGGAAATATTTCTCTTTGGAACCCAGTGCGAAATATGTTTATTGATAGTAACAGTTTTTATTGTAAGTAATTAAAAGAGATTATTTACTGGAGTAAGTTTCACACGTAATGATTAAAAATAAATTATAGAAAAGAAATTATAGAAAATATATCTCACAAAAGGTTAATAAATGTATAAATTAATACCAATGCCAATAATTAATTTAATGTAAGTTATTACAATTTTTTGCTTGTCCAATGTCATTTCTTCATTTATGGTAATTTTTATTCCAGCAACTCTCAACAACTATTAATCAAACATCTTTAATCAGATAAAATATTCTATGTTCATTTAATTCATAATAAGCCTCATGTCGACTAAATATTTCTTTGCAATACATTTAAAAATGTACAGAAAATATAAATAGTAAGAATTGTAACTTAAAATTTAAAAAAATATTTTAAAAAGTTTAAAGAAAATTTTAGATTTTTTTATGATTTTCTTATATATTTTTACATTTGCTTACAAAAAACTTAACTCACACTTTGTTCTGTTTTTAAATTTCTACGACTGCGTAACAAAACAATATACATTATTATAAACATTCGAAATCAAGTTGATTTATCCTACAAATTGCAAACAGAAACTACGGATCAGTTATAATTTATTCCATCTTTAATGGTAGTTCGTTAATAGTTTTTCTCTCAAAAACTCAAAATGTCTAAACCCTAGCTTATGTATTCACATTAATTTTAAAGCTTTTACTTGTGTTGTGTAATTGGTGTGGATTTAATGGCTCGAGAGCCGGATGTGACTGCACTGCGCAGAATAAAAACATTATTGGCACGCAAGATCATGAAAACAAAAAACGCTATAAATTAAAACACATACAAAAAAGTGAAAAAAAATTAAACAGGAGAAGGAATATCTCCAGGAAATATCCAGTGCTCTATCTGCTCTTTTTGTCCCTTTAACCCCTTCTTTCTCGCTCCCGTGGAAATGACGGGGTGAGGTTTTGCCCTCTATTTCTCGCTCAGGTGATATTTCCGGGCTGGAGTGTTCAGTAGTAACGCGCCAATAAGAATAAAACTAATTCAGTTCTTTTGCCCAGAAAACATTTTATTTTTAATTTTTCACGCCAGAAGGCAGTACCAGGACATTATCAAGGTAATTGTAGATGGTTTATTTTAAACTAAGTGCCAGCACTAATCAAATAGCACTCATTAAAAAATAGGCACTTTTATGACCGTTTTCTTAAAAATTAGCCGATCGTTAAGGGGTTAAGAAAAATTTAAGGATTATCCAAAAATATAAATTTATTTAGTTCCCTTCCTCTCTCTCTCTCGCACACTCTTGAATTTCTTTTTTTAATAAATGCAAAATTATACGTTTTGTTAATAGATAGAAACATACTGTTGGCTGCCGTTGGCCATTAAGGCAAGAGGTGCGATGAATCTTGTTTTTCAGTGGTGCCATCTATAGCCGAAAAAGCAACTTCTACTTCACCCATACTTTGCACCCGTTTCCAGGGCGGACCTATTCATACATCCATTCATTCATCCACAGATCGTAATTTTGACCTGAACCAGAAAACCATCTCCAATATAGTACTCCAGTGGTATACTTTGTTTTGGGAGCATGGAGGACTTTATGACCCAACAGATTTAACTTGCTAGAGTCACCATTTACAACACGGAGAGTCTCCGGACTGCTGGATTCGAACTCATGAGCGGGAGTCTAGCGCTTTACCAACCAGACTGTCCCCACATACTAAAAATAGTTTTTAGTAATACAAAAAGTATCTAAAACTCAAGCATTGCAAAGTGAATGAGAATAATACTATACAATATTATTTGCCTTGGAATTTTTATATAAAATGTTTATAAAGCTTCCTACAAAATAAAAAACGAGTTCAAACATCACAAAAAAATGGAATAATAAGAGGAAAAAAATCTTCCAATATCCACACTTTTTTTTCTTCTTTCAGCTTTGAATTCTTAAATGTCCTATTCCCCTATCAGAAGAATCCACTGATCTGATGCTGCCCATTTAAGAAGAGGAAGAGTTCAAAATGTTTTAGGCCTAAAGGCATTTTGTTCACTTAGAGATTCTTCCTCCGTCGTAAAAATTGCTCGATCCTAATCTTTGATGACCGGACCTTTACTGAATAGAGATTCTGAAATGAAAAACGATCGGGAAAAGAGGCCTTTGGCTATTACATGGATAATATTTTCAACGCCAAATTGAGTAAAGAGGAGTGTATTAAGAAAATTCTTTTAACATTATAAAGACTTTGTTGTAAGATGGTGAGACGCCTGCTTTCTTAAAATAATTAAACAAAATCACTAATTATTTGAATCTCATTGAATAAAATTAGTTACGTTATAAATATTTTTTAAAAAATGCTAAAAAGCTGTTATTGAATTTAAATGGAAGTGGGACTTAACAACACTAATATCAATGAAGATATAGCACTTGCCTTTATCATTAAAAGTTAAGTACTGTGTTTTGATTGTGAATTATTTTTAGTTTGATTTATATCATTACAATTCAGGACCTAGTTAATTATTACTCTGTTGCATTGTTTTCAGGAAAATAAAATGTTTAATTATGGTAAGTAGTTTTTCTCTGTCAATTGGTTTCAGAGTCAGTTACTATTTTTGAACTGGGAATTATAATTTGCTGTAAAAATATTTAGTCCCCTAATAGAGTTTCTGACTAAGAGCTATCTCATCTACACTGTTAAAAATTCGGGATCGAATTACATTGAAAAGTACCAGTGCTCTGTGTACCGGTACTTTTTAAAATAAAATTCATTTTTACAGGAACTTGTCAGGGAACAAAAATTTTTATATACTATTGTAAAAATGGATTTGGCACTAAAATGAATTTCTTGAATGATAAACCCAAAGTCCCGATGCCTTATACCGTAATTAAATCTGCAAATTTACGCAGTGTATTTAGCAATACACTCCCCATTTTGCAAGCATCGTTTCTGTAAACATGCTCTACTTTTTCTGTCAAAAAAAATGTACTTAAATCGCAAATTAAATTATGCTTCTGGACTGCATCGACATGGGAAAAATAAGAAAGTTTTTTTAAATAAAAACTTTAATCAGTTATATTTTCGACGAAAAATCCAAATAAAATCTAATACTTGCTCAAAACTAAAAGCTTAGTTTGATCTCTGGTTAGTAAGCTGGGAGATATTACCTCAAGAGCCATTTATAGCTTAAAAGATCTCGTTACAAATTAAATAAATTGATGTAGAAAATCAATGGACAGTTCCTAGTGTCTTTAAAATATTCCGCAATATTTCAAGTTAATACTGCTTCTAAACAACTTCGATGCTGAGGGTCACCAAGTAAAGCAAAAAGAAGAAGAATCAAAATTAAATTAAATGACGTTTTCAGTTTAGTCTAAAACTTGAACAGTAGGTGAATTATGTTTCACGATCAGTGATCAAATACGCCATCTGGAACGAAGACCTGTTCCATGACTTGACCGTCCCTTTTCCTCTGCTCTGTCGTATGCGAATGTACTACAAAATTTTCTACTTCAATAATATTAGTCATATTTAACTATCAAAAAAGTTCCACTACACTTACTTTTGGAACTATGTTTAATACAGTTTCGAGTTCAATATAGTATTCTGACTTACATTTCTTGATTTATTTGAAAATCAGGACAGAAACTAAAGTACTACCTTCTCCTATGACTCTCCACACGCTATTGGGGTAAGCATGCGAAGCATTGCCATAAGTAGACAGTTCTGCTCTCGCCACCTGTGGTCAATGGCAACTATTAGCCGTGGCTTTCCTCAAATGTTTGTGTTAATAGCGTGATGCAATGCGTAACCCGACAGTACGAACTTCTTTTGAATTTATTTATTAATCTAAGAGAGAATTAAAGGTTTGATTTAATATCAATTATTATGGATTTCTGTATCTTAATCTGTTTAGAAGTAAATAACTAATTTTCGTCAATTAGTAAAAAGAACATATATTGACAACGATTGTACATGCGTTTTACATCAAACCAAAATATAGACCAATTAAAAAGATTCTTTGTAGATTTTGATGAAAAATCCTGTCAGTTTCAATTTTTGTTTTACAACTTACAAATCTAATTTAATGCCCCATTTTTTTTACAAAATTATGTATACATAATATATTGTGTTTAAATAGCAAACAACGTATTTTTCACAATTTCACTAATAATGTTAAGTATTAAAATAGTTTATTGATGTTTCAAAAGAATGCGATATAAATTATTTAATAAAAGCTATTTTCGTTAATGCAAAATACTTACATCTTATTCATTTACTATTCACTAATCTTCGTAATTATACAAAACTGATATTACTCTCAAATTATAGAAAACATTCAAAAATTTGATTGCATTTGCACACCATGATAAATCATTAAAGAAAATATTAAAAGAAGGATTTAAATGAAAATTTTACGACAATCTACGTCTAAACATATTTTTAGATAACTAAATTCTAAATATGATCAACTGTAATTGTCATTTTCGCAGCGATATAAATTTCTATATCTATCAGCATCAAAAATCAATGAATTTTTTGAGTTAAAATTTATTAATTTTGGCGATTATTGAAAAACAACAGTGATAACCACCTTAAGGGAATAGAACTGATTACTTCCTGATTCAATTATAGTTTCCAAGTCACATTATCTATCAGGCGAGTTGTCGATATACTTATTTTTTATAATAAAAAGATAAATATACATATACATGGATAATTGATTTTTTTTCTTCCTGTAAACGAAGAATTACAGCTATATCTTCTGAAATAAAATCTTAATTAGAAATCTCACAGAAATGCATGCAGTTAACTACGAATGTAATTACAGATTACTTCTTAGCTCATCAACATATACTGATTGTAATGGGCAATACTAATTAATTTGACGCAATTTGTCAAGCGTTAGTAATTATTGCTATCCCAATAGAAGAAAAATGCGATTTGTTTGCTAACATTACGATACTCCATCAGAGATCTAGAGTAAAAAAAATTAATTGTTCGTAATTGGAAATTTTTATTTATTTAAATAACTTTTTCGTGCTTCAGAACGTTTTTAAAAATGTAAATAAGTGGAAAAATAATTTTATGCAATAAGCAGAAATTTTAACGATTGTTTCGTTAATGATTTTACTCAAGTAAAGTGCTGTCTGTTTTCGACAAAAAAAATAGGACATACACTAACTAAGAACATGTTGACCTAAAAACTCCCAATTAAAACAAATCATAACATGAAATTTTCTTTGGGAAGTGCGTAACAATGTATTCTAAAAGTACATGCACAGAACAAAATGTGGCTGAGATTGCTAGAATTTACCGTGCTTCTGGCTCTAAGGAAACATCAAAAAACTCAGTCATTTTAACCGAAAAGCTTTGGTAATGATTTTGGTAAAATTAACAATAAAATACTGTTTTATGACACGTAATAAAATTTAGGAATTTCATCGCGATACCATAGAGCATGGCACAGAAAAAAACATTTGGTTAAATTTAAGTTTCAGTTTGGTATTTTTTTAATAAATGTGTGGTAATAAGAACTATAATTTTGATTACCGGTATTTCCTGTAAACAATTACGAAATAATAATTAGGAAATGAATGGTTGAAAGAATGACTTATTTTCCAAATGAATGGTATAATACTAGTATACATTAATTTGTAGTGAAGAAAAAATTCAGATAGCTAGATTACAATTCACTCTAGATCACTTGAACCGGACTTTCGAGAATTATTTAAAACACATGTTTTCCCATACAAAATATGACTTATGACGTTATACCCATGACTTATGACTTTCCCCATGACTTATGACGAAATACTAGAGATGAATAAAGTCGTGGCAAGAAGTATCTTTGATGTCCAATAGGAAAAATAACAATGTTAAATATCAAATTTCTACTGCAAGACATGATAAAGGCAATTATATGGTTTGGGATACCTTTCGGAAGAAGGACCCAGATTTTTATTGCATATTGATAGTATTACGGATCTTCTAACTCATGCAAATCAATTGGTGCTAAATAATGTACAATGAGCCCTCAATAACTTTTGATCTAATGATCGGATCCTCGTGGTCTAGGACTTTATCTTAACTGTTCGAGGGGGTGACCTCAAGTGTGCTAATTAATTAGTGCAGACGATATTTTAAGTTATGAAATCATCAGACTCAAAAACGTACTTTCTCTGAATAAACATACCTTTTTTTCAGCGGATTCGGATTTCTAACCCCCAAACTGTCAGAGGTAGGCTCAATTTGTTAAATATGGCCACCATAATTTGTTATTTTTGCTTTTAATATAATAACTTGTAATTACTTTTAATAATCCCTTAATGTTAATTTTACTTTTCTAGAGAATTTAGAGAATATCTAGAGAATTTTTCAAGTGAATTGAAAATTTTTTGCACGCAATAATAAAATTTGTTTATCCGGAGACAGTTCCATGTGAAAAAATACATTTTAGTGAATATTAATTACTTTTTATGATTTTATTTTATATTATTCGAAAAACTTTTGAATTGCAAAGTATGCAGTTTTTATATCATTTTAAAGAATATAATTTTAAATGATTAAATACAGAATTTGAACGAAATCAGTCGAATAGTCTCTGAAAAATCCCATTTTGCAAAAGTCGTATTTTTTAAATTCGATTACACAGGATTCGACCGATTTTGCACCAATTTTGTATTTTGCCATGCAAAAATACACTATTTAATATGATGTAAATTATATACCTTGCAATTCAAATTTTTTCGACTAGCACAATATAAAATAACTAAAAATAACAAAGATCACTACGATATATTTGTTGGATGGAATTATCTGTGGCTCAACAAATTTTATTAGCATAAAAAAAGTCCAGACTTTGGATCGCTCTTTTGACTAAACTGTATGGACCATATTGCCCAGACTGTGTCTATCCTTTATATTTTGGGGGTTAGGAATCCGAATCCGTAGGAAAAAAAATATGTTTATTCAGAGAAAGTACGTTTTCGTGTCTGATTTTGTAACTGAAAATATCGTATGCACTAATTAATTAATATATTAGAGATCACCCTCTCAAACCATTAAGATTGAGTCCTAAAACGTGAAGATTCGACCATTAGGTCAAAAGTTATTGAAGGTGGTCTGTTTTTATTTTGCGCACGGTACATTTCAGCAAGCGTTTCAATGACTCGAGTTACACCTCGGTGACTATGAAGAATAAATAAATCACTATTAACTAACTAAATAACATTGATGTTTTGCAGAGGCCATGACAATCACCAGACCTTAATTACATATATTATTTATGTTAATAGTTCCTTGCAAATTTTTCGTCTTGATCCTGGACTGCTCCGAACGCAATAGCATGATCAGTAACCCAATCTATTTCCCTGTCCATGGAGAAAAAGCTTACCTCGAAATGTTGGAATTCTGCCTGGTGGTTATGAATCATGTTGATTTAATCATGGAAAGAGTCAAACGTCTCGTTAGAAGGCATCGGTATTCAAATAAAACCTAATATTTTGAAGTTTGCATTCAGAATGGGATGAAACTCTAGTTACTTATGTCGATAACCTTATTGATTTCCACTATTTATGTAGCTGTGATTACTGCAAAAGGCAAAGCTACAAAGAATTTGCAGTGTTTCATCATGTTTCAATTGTCATATTAATTTTCCGAGTTAAATTCATTAAAAAAATTAATTAAAATTATAATCTAACTGCAGACTTTTGAACACGAATTTATTGCAGTCTTTACTTTATTGCAGTCTTTGAATTATTTTTATAGTCTTTACGTTCACAAATCTTGATGCATATAATATTAAATAAGTAATAATGTGATATTATTTGAATTTTGTTATAATATATTTGATTAAGTAAAATGAAAGTTATTAATTTGCCACTTCTTAAAACAGGCAAACTTTAGAAAATATTATGAAAAATATTTCGGCCGAGTACTTTTGCATCATATTTTCTCGATATTCGTAGAAACCTAACATACTTGACTGCAGATGTAAATCAAAATAAAATAAAAATTGTGTTTCGTATTCCCGAGGTTTAAACCAATAAAAATATCTCAAAAACAAGAAACATAACCAACTTTCTCTATTCTCAAATAAATGTTCTTAAAAAATTATTTAAACGGAATAAATTGATAAGTTATATTTTTTTTTTTTGCCCGCTGTGTACTTAAACTGAAATATATTTAAATGCTTTTAAAAAGCGGAAGAAAGCAATTAGACGAAATAAATACTTGTACGAATCAAAAAGAAGTTTTACATATATAATTAAGGAATGTTTCATTTGACTAAACGACCTGTATTATTAAAATAGTAATTTACTTATTACAACACATAACCTGATTCAATTAATTCTTCTGCACTCGAAATTATTAATTATTATAACTTAATACTTAATTCTACATTTTTTCCCTCTGCAATTGCAGACAATTAATGCTTCAGTAAGCCGTTATTAAAAATTTTAACTAGAGCTTAGATCTTATTTAGTTTCATTTAAAAAAATTTACATGACTTAACTTGCAAATTTAATTTTGCACAAAAAAACTCAGTCTTACATAAAATATTTTTTTAAATATAGGATGCTTAATAAAGATAAATCCATAGCGAATAAAATCAGTTTTAAAGATTCAATTCATTGTTTTATTTCTACTTGATAAATTCCAATGCTGCTAGTATTTTTAAAAAAATACTGCAATGCTTTTATGCAGCTTTTGTTTAAAATTTTCCTTCAGACTTCCTTCAGTTTTCTCCTTTATTGGTTAAAATGGCGGAAAACACGAAAAAAAAAATAGTCATTCTTTAAAATAAAAATCTACGGGTTTTTTTGAGGGAAAGAAAGGGAATTGAAAATTAAAAACTAAACCTCTAAGAAATCCAAAAAAAAATTTAAACTCACATGAAAGTTTGATGCTTCCACAATTTCTTTGTTTTTTTTTTCCATTTTATATTACAGCAGAGGTCTAAAAATCCGTACAATAAATATCTTTAAGCAAAGGTAAAAGACCTGAATAAGGAAATGCTTTTTGAGAAAATTATTCTCCGATACAAGAATTGACATTTTAAAATATTTCCTGACAAAGATTATAAATGTATATGACATTTAATTTTGTTTAAATAATGAATTTCGAACTTTAATTTTAATTAATTTCATAGAATACCACTGTTTAATTTGCTTAATTCTACAATGTCACATATATTGTGTTACAAAAGTATCCAAAACAGTTAAGCATCAAAAGTAACGAAACTATATCTTATCTTAAATATCCTAAATATTATCAAGTATTAGTACTACTCTATCAAAAATTACGAATTAAATTACCATAAAAAGTACCGGTACTCAGAGTACAGATACTTTTCACCGTAAAATCCATTTTTTAGAGGAACATATTATAAAACGAATAATCTGATCAACCATAATTTTTACTGTTAATAATTACTATAAAATCACTGAATCATTGAAAAATATCTTCAGCAAAAATTACGATATGATATTTTATGGTGAAAATGGATTTTACGGGTGAGCACTATTCCGTAATTTGATCTTCATTTTTTTTTTGCAGTTCAGCCATAAAGTTTTAAACCTGACAGTGAAAGATTCACAAACAATTAAAATACTGAACCGAAAAATATATGGGGTTTAATGGCACAAGTTCTAAATAAAGACAAACTGCGTGAAATGTTCGGTTTTAAAAACAGGTGAGAATGTAAATTTTGCTAAAATTGTGTCATGAACTATTTAAAACACATAAAATAGATGAAAAAGATACAAAAAATTAAGCATGCAAAGAAATACACACAAAAAGGAATAAAATCAGATAGAAAAGGTAATTTCAATGAAACAATTCATCATGATCATCATCACCATAGTTGGCCTGACAACCCTACGTGGGTTAGTGTCTTCCCCTTAAGATTTCCTTATATTACCAATTTATCTTTGATCTCCAATTGTTTTCATTAATTTAGAAAATCAGACTCCACCGAATCAACTCATCTCAACCGCTGCCTTCCCCTTTTTCTTGATCCAGTGGGTCTAAAAAGTAATATCTTTTTTACTGTATTGTCATTCAAATCACGTGGGCCATCCAATTTATTCTAATTCTTTTTGCGTATTTAATAATATCAGGATGTTTATAAATCTTGAGCAGTCCAAGGTTCAACCTCCATCTGCAATTATTATTTTCTTTTGCACCACCAAGTATACTTCGCAAAATCTTTTTCCGCCTCCAGTTTTGTCATTGTCCCAGCTTCAGAAGCTTATGTCAAGACCGGCCTAACAAGAGTTTTGTAAATTTTGTAAAACTTTGTTTTTCTAGAAAGAAACCTAGATTCAATAAATTTTCTCAGACCTGTTTGCTAGAGAGAGTCAGTTTTTTTTCACTTCAGGAGACATTCTGTTTTGAATTGTAATAACTAAGCAATTACACACAGTTTAAAATACACTTAGAACCGCATAAATGTTGGAATGATGAGTTTCACCTAGCAAATCTTCCAGAGATAGAACTTCAAAAAGGCTTAAGATAATGTCTGTTAAAGAGTGCCCATAATATCAGAATAGGCTTAATAGTTAGATGAGCACTATCTTTTACTGTTCATGGGAAAAGGCACACCAAACAGCAAGAGAAATCCTTTTTCGAAAAATAAAATGTTTTTATTCAAATATCTCGTCATGTTTTATAGTTCATTTTCAATACAGAATCTTTGAAACATCATTGAGCAATAATATGTTTTTTTAGGTCCTTTAAATATATTTGAAACCTAAAAGGAATCTATAATCCCTATTTTGTTATCTTAAGTAAATAAAAATATTTTTTAGAAATGTCTTTTTATAGATATCTGCAGGTTGCTTTTAGAATTGATATTAAATCCTTGCAGAGAAGAAAGCTTTAGACGAAAGCCTTTTAGCTTCGCTGGTAAAATGTTTTTTAAGAACAATGTTTCTTTTCAAAAGAAGCAATCGCCCTTTTTAAAATAAGAAGTTTTCCAAAACAAAAGAACGCAGCATTATTAAAATTGTTTCAAAGATTTTTAACATGTAAAACGTAATGCAAATATGTTAGCATCAGTAGCAATAGTATGAATAACATAGGAAGGTATAATATCGAAATATTTTAAGCCTTTAAAATTTTAGCTTAGACATTTCTTGAGGAAACAGGATGAATATTCCAAAGCATTTGAACTTTAAGATTAAAGTAGTTCAAATGGGAGAAAAAAAAGTTTTATTTGAGAGAAAAATTACGCTCTCAATAGTTTATGCTTTCAATTTTATGAATAATTCTTTTAAGATACGTGCATCAATTTTATTTTGAAGAAAGGCACTGTTTAAAGTTTCAAAACAGGATTATATTTGATATGATTAAATTGAATTTGGAGTTTAATGGAGAAAAGTCTAAAATAACTATATTGCGCCTAATTTAAACGATATTATATTTTAAGCGAAATTACGTATAAAGTAGTGGTAATTAAAACTTTGTGAGACACTAAGTTTGATGCGAAACTAAAGGGCGCATGACAATGCGCATGCGCGTTTCACCAGAACTGACTCATGCGCACTTGAAGAGTTCATGAGCAACAACTTCAAATCTTATGTACGAGATCATACGGAAACTATCGTGAATATGCAAAATCTCATTAATAAGAATCCCGATCATTCGAAAAATTTGGCGTACGAGAAATAAAACACAAGTTATAAAATATTTTAGTTAACATGCCTTTATATAAAATTAACTACTTTCATATGAGCTTGTAATTGGTCACAGTTTCAATTCCGCAATGTGCCTTCATGTCTTCCAAGTTTACAATTCAAAATCATTCCACAAAAACTAATTGGTGAATTAAACGAAATTAAGTACAAAACAATTTTTTTTTCATTTCATTTCATTTTACGGTGGTTCGTTCATTCAGAGCATAGTTCTGAGTCTGCTCCTATAAAGATTTGCTAACCATCCGACCATTTATAATAGACAAAGGAGCTAAGATAAAAGCATTTCATTACCATTCAATAGACTGATATAAACCAACGGTTAAATGTTCACTAATTTAAAAGTAGTTAAGGTGTCGAATTGAAATGATAAAAGTCTAAATGTTATGTTAAAACAAGTATAATTAAAATACATTACCAAAATACTCGAAGCAGTAAATATCAGAAATAAAGTAAAGCAAAAGGGGTTTAACTAAAATTCTATTATATTCAAATAAAGTACAATTAAGAAAGTCGAAGTTCAGTAAAAACTTCCGATAAATAATCTATAAATGTTTGGTGCTTCTATCATGACATCTTGGAGTATAGCATAAAAACCATTAGGTCGGTTAAATTTTTCAGTTTTATAATTTTTGCCAAATATTTCGCAAAAAGAACTATCATTTTGTCAATCAAAATTTGAGGTAAACCGGTACCGTAGAGGGGAAAAATGAGCAATTGAAGAGTTTATAAACTGTATATTTCGGTTTCACTACCAGAATTATACGATTTTTAAACCAGAAATGTCAGTATCATACAATTGCGGCAATTTTTCCATTTTGTTTTCGACGTGCAATAACACAGATTTGATTCGTAGGTTTAGATTCCTAGTCTGATAGGATAGAATTTAAACTTAATCATATGATTCAAAATCGTACTACTTGCAGACCGCGAAAACGATTTTTAGTTCTTACTTCACAAATATTATTAACAAAAAATAATTAAGGTAGTTGTATAGCTGAATTTTATCATTAAAACCATATCAAATCAAATTTTATCATATCAAATGTAATTGTCAATGAATTGTGACCGAAAAAATTTTTCAATAAAAAAGGGGTGTGACTTAGACAAATTTCTTCTATATCATGTTAATTCAGCATAAAATAAATGAAAGAAAAATTTTAATTCATGAATACGCTAAAAATAATCTATATTATATAAAACGCTAATACGTATGTATCAATAAAACCGATGATATTTCTTTTCCCGCGATTGGCAACAGTTTTCATTTTTAATTGATAGGCTTCGGCGCCCAAGAGCACGTAGTGAGCATCATATGTCTAATCGGGTGAATTCTCACCGAATTATCAAAAAAATTTTCACAAAATTATCTTTATCGAAGCCGATGCTTTACATCCGGCGTACAGTACTATTTCATATTGTTTTACAACACATGGTTTTAGCCCTATGGTGTGAAAGACTTTAAAACAAAACTTACAACATTTACTTTTCTCAACAACTGAAATTTAGAATAGTGTGATTAAGAAAAATATGTGAACTGTTTGCGATTTCAAATTAATACTGAAATGCACAGGTTTAGAATTTTCTACAGTGAAAAGTTTTCGGAACTTCAGTGTTCAAAAAAGTATACAAAAGCTAGACGTTAAGAACGTATCCAATGAGCGAGAAATGCGAGCATCGGATTGCGAAGCAATCCGAAATAAACTGCGAAAGCAGTTCCGGGGGTTGGCGAGCGCCAGCGAGCAGGGGGCAAAGCCTCCTAGTTAGTTTAAATTTTTTTACTTTGCTGTATCTCTCCATGAACCATTTGGAATAACCCTTTGTCATCATCTACACGAAATCTTACAACCCAAAATAGTTTCCTTAAGAGAGTCATCGAAATAAAAGTACAACTAGGACTAAATTGGACAATTAATACATCAATTCACAATGTCCAAGTGAAGGAAAAATGTACGTGGTTAGAACAAACCTGCTAAATGAGGCTTCTATGAAAGAAACAAATGACTTAATACTAAAAAATGTATCTTTAGAGATCATCTATGAACTGTACCTAAATTAAACTGCACGTGTTTACAGATGGCTCCATGGCAACTAAATATATTAATGCTGGAGTTGGCATCTCCTATAGGATATTATCATTTTTCACTCCTGTTGGAAGGTATAAAACAGCCTGTGAGTTCTCAGCGATTCAAATTGCCTTGTCATAGATACGAGGGTTGCTATTTATATTTCTGGCCTAATAATGAAAAAACAAATATGTAGAATCGAAATTGGTTTTATTGTTTTTCAAAATATTCTCCATGATGATCAATACACTTTTGCATGCGTTTGAACCAATTTTCAAAGCACTTTTTCCAGTCCGATTGAGGTAACTCCAAAACTTGCGTTTTGAATGCATCAACCGCTTCTTCGGGGGTCGAAAATCGTTGTCCACGTAATTTATTTTTGATGTGTGGGAAACAGAAGAAGTCATTGGGTGCCAAATCAGGGCCAAACGGCGGATGACCCATCAGTTCGATATTTCGCTCCGTCAGAAATGTCTTTGCTTGAGTCGATGTGTGAGAGCTCGCATTGTTATGATGAAGAATGATTCGCCTGTTCTTCTGCTTTTTTCGAATTTCCCCAATGACTTCTGGAAAACAAATGGTCGTGTACCATTCAGAATTGACCGTCCTGCGTTGCTCTAACGCCACTGTTGGCACATGACCGTTAATGCTGAAGAAACAGGCAATCATTTGTTTCGATGTGCTTCTTCCTCGAACAACTTTTGTTGGTTTTGCCTCGTCTTGGAAGACCCATACAGTTGATTGCTGTTTTGCTTCCGGCTCATATGCATAGATACATGATTCGTCTCCTGTGTAGACGTTATACACAGCCTTTGATGTACCTTGAACGTATTTTTCCAACATTTCCTTGCACCAATCAACACGAGCCTTTTTTTGAGCGTTTGTCAGATTATGCGGGATCCAACGCGAACAAAATTTTTTACGCTCAAATGTTCATGCAATATTTTATTGATGCTAGTCATACTAATGTCCAAAGACGCCTCTATCTCACGGTATGTCACATGACGATCTTGCTTTATCAGTTCACGCACAGCATCGATCTTTTCTGACACAACAACGGATTTTGAATGACCTGCACGGGATTCGTCCTGGATCGAACATCGACCACGATTAAATTCGTAATACCAATTTTTTACAGTGCTGTAGGATGGCACTTTATCGCTGAATAACGAATTAAGTTCATCGAAGCACTCTTGTTTTGACAATCCACGTCGAAAGTTATGGAAAATAATGGCACGAAAATGTTCACGATTCAATTCCATTTTTTGAAAGAGAAGAACTTTTTAATTTACTGTCAACAACACAAATGAAGCTATAATGGTAAATCATCTGCTGAATTTATGTTTAAAAATATCAAACTTTCGATTAAAATCGTCTGCTGTCGCATAGCAACACTTTCTGTTGCCAAGGCCAGAAATATAAATAGCAACCCTCGTATAATGTCAAATAAAAAAATTTCAAAGGCCGTCATACTATCAGATTCTAGGGCTGCCCTCCTGACCATTGCGTCATCTGAGGCTCCGCCGTCAACCCATAGTTTAAATATTCGTCTGACCCTTAATGATATAATTGAAAACCATAAAAAAGTTGCATTGCAGTGGATGCTAGAGCACTGTGAAATCCAGGGAAATTAAACGACGGCTGATTCTCTGGCAAAGATGGCAACCAAAACTGCTCAAATGACGGATAAATCAGTTTATGCCTATACCACCAAGCTGTTAATTAAAAAATCTAATTAGAGAGAACTTTTAGTGTAACATAAGGGAGCAAAATAACGACAATAAATGGAAAAAGGAAACCGCAATTATTCCATTATGGCCTAGAGACAAATCTGTTGCTACTGTTCGCCTAGCTTCTAGCCACGATAAACTCTCCAAGCATGTATATCGTATAAAACTTCTTTCAACTCCTCTCTGCTAATTGTGCAACATTCGTGAGGAAGTGGACGCGAACCATTTGAGTCATTACCCTGCACTAGACTCAGGAGACTTGTGGGAGAAATGTTGGAGACCTCGGCACAAGATGAACGATTTATAGATATACATTGGTTGCAGTTTTGTTACTATATTATCTATGTTTCTTGTATTAATTTTATTGTTTGTTTTTCTGTCTGCAGTTGTCTTTTAATTTGACATTAGAAATTTTAAAAAAATATCTCTCCATTAAGCTAGTTTAAGTCCAATCAGCCAATAGTTAGTGTGGAATTATCGGAACTTCAAATTCAAGAGAAAAGTTGCATGCATTGAACTACAACTGTCGGGAAATGAAAACAGGAGAAACAAACTAATGCAGCTTTAAGTCATAGAATTCGATCTGAAGGAGAAAAAAAAATTTGGATAATATAGCTTGAGTCAATATTCCTTATCGAAAAATGTGACTAGAGTTCTAGGTTATAAAAATTGAATCGTTGGATGATTGAGTTAGATAATTTTCTAGGCAAAACAACCATCTTTTGGCTATACCACGCTTTAAAATAGGTTAAAATCAATATCTATGTTAAAGGACTAGCTTAAGATGGAAACAGAAAACTTAATCGAATAACTAAATCTAATTATTAAATCCGATATCTTTTATTCACTATCTTTCCTAAAAGAAAAAAAAAGATTAAAAGAAAATCAACAGGAAATCTTGTTGTCCTCCAGTGACGTCATAGCAAAACGTGACTATTTCTTTTCTCCCCACTTTCCACTTTAATGCATTACTCCATCCAATTTGGCGTGATGGATACTGACAATTTAAACGTCTTGATGTCAGATGACAAATTAATGCTTCAGCGCAAAGTACATCGAAAAGCGGAACAACTGCCTCCACTTGCAAGCAATTTTTTTTAGTTTTAAAACTTATGATTATATTAAAAATTAAGTCAAAAGATTATGTAAACAAAACAAAAAAAATAGAAATAAATCGAGGCGAATCTTCTACCAGAACTTGAAACAAGCTTTTGCAACTATTGTCCTCCACCATTCAGAATATAAAACACTGTTGAACGAATGAAATCAATTAAGCATTAAGTTTGGATACGGTATATCTAATAGTTGAAGTTGAACACTTGTTTTAGGCAGTAGAATAATATTTTAAATACGTTATTATTTCTGTAATTTGTTTTAAACTGCAAAACAAAATGATATGGCTCCATATATAATACAAATATAATTCCTACTTCGATAAATTATTTTGAATAACAAACTCTATTCGCCAAATTTCATAAAATTTCGCAACTATTGCATTACTAGCGATATCTTGAATTATTAAAGATGCAACTGTCATAAGTGTCTCTAATCTCTACAAAGTTGCGTAAATAAGCAGCGTTCAGCAGACTTAAAGCTGTCTAGACCGTGTGTAATTGCAAAAATGTTTTTGATAGTTCAGCCCGTATACTTTTAAATAAACTCAAAGCACGTTTTCAGTAAAGGAGAAAAAACTCTTTATCTGGGGCTTTAGACCATGAACGCTAACAAACTGAAATACTGAAAAGGGTATTGAAATATTAAAAGAGAAAACGAAGTTTTGAAATTTTTAATATTTTTTTTGAAATTTTAATA
This sequence comes from Parasteatoda tepidariorum, assembly GCF_982258835.1. Classification (NCBI taxonomy): domain Eukaryota; kingdom Metazoa; phylum Arthropoda; class Arachnida; order Araneae; family Theridiidae; genus Parasteatoda; species Parasteatoda tepidariorum. The sequence goes on along the minus strand of NC_141762.1, from coordinate 42,710,098 downwards.
TGTATCAACAAGTATAAATATGCCATAATTTTGAGATATACTTTTTTTTTGTCATTCTGAATTCTCAGCTTACATTTAAGTTTTATTTAAAAAAGAGAAGGAAAACTGAAAGAAGATGCTAGTTTATTTGTTTGCATTTTTACTTTAAATTAATCACATCTAATAATCTAACTTATCCAGCATTTTTTCACATCTCTTGCCTATCATATTTTAATAGAATATCTATGCATGTTTGGGATAGTTTACAAAATGACAATCTTCCAAAAAGAGCATGAGTCAATAAAACTTTGAAATATAGATGGAGTGTACTTGAGCACGTCTTACGACACACCTGACGGAAAAAGAACAAGAAGAAGACCCTGGTGAAGCTACATCAGAATATCAAATCACCATAACGGATTGGCTTGTCTGGATGAATGTTCTTAAGATAAAATTGAATTGAATTGAATATAGAATGTAATGGCTCAAAGTTTAAAGGAAGATATACTGAGCCAAACAATATGATAAAATAGATCAAAACTAAAATGCATGTTACACATAAAATATCGTGAAATGAAATTTGATAAAATGATATATGTAAGTGAATGAAATCAGATGAAATATATGGTTCAAATTCTTTGTTTTATAACAACAATTGCCTAGATAATTTTAAGTAACTGAACTTATATGTGCATTTCAAATATAGGGTAGACTATATTTGAGGGTGCCCCTTGAGTCTTGTCAAGTTGTGATCGAGGTTGATCGCCAAGCTGGGAGATGTTGAAACCCAATCGTGATTCTAATTGGTTTAGATTTAAGCGTTATTTTTAAATGTTCAACGGTATATGTGATTTCAGAGGTTCGCTAGTTCTACGTTGGATACCGGCTGGTAAGGTTACTTTTCCTTCTGGTCAATAAGATCGAAGGTATGTGGGCAGTCATAAAAAGGGACTTTGGAAAAAAATGTCATCGCCAGTCCGGTACCACAGACGCCATCTTCGATTCGTATTTCGCCGAATTTATGTGGCGATGGAGGTACACAGATTCTATTCATGATAAATTTAGAAAGTATCTAACTGCTATTAGAGAATTCGGTGCACCTAAATCTGAGGATATTCAAGCTTAAAGAAGAAGTGAGTTGTTTTTTTCCTTTTCTTTCTGTGCTTACTCCATTAATTTTTGTTTCGATTCAAAATGCATTTTCTTGGGTTTATTAATTTTGCTCATATCGGGTTCATTGCAATTTTATAAAGTTTTGGCCGATGTTTTGTTGAAATTTTCCAATGTTTTATTGAAATATCATTATGTGTTGGCCGTCATTCCTGTTACCACGGTGTTCCGCGCAAACAGGAATGGTGCCAAACATAAGTCGCCAATTTCACCAAGGGGCACTCAAGTATATTTTTACCTAAATATATGTATTACTTTATTTAAAATTTTTATAATTATTCAGTTATCATAATGTTAAACGATGCGTTAATTATTACTATATAATTTATTTAAAAAGTTGAAATAAATTTAGTATATTCAATGTGTAGGACCTAATAAAAGAAATTCGGATTAAGTATAAAAAAATGTGCAAGTGAGGATAAAAAATATAAAACAAAACTTATTAAAAAAACAAATGTAAATTGTAAATAGAAGGAAAGTTGATTTTTTTATTTTAAATCCATAAAAAAAACTTTTAAAGTTCATTCGTTTGCTTGAGTAGCACTTATAAGTACTCCACACGCAATGAGTTATTTTATAAACAATAGTTTAATCATCCAGCTTGTTTTAACACAATAGATCTTAAACTTACATAATGTAATCTCAATAACTTTGAGATTTACAAAATAAAATAAATCATACGATGTAATTTTTTAATTAATTGACCCATTAATATCAATCGATAGCAAGAATAAACTCAAATGAAACATCAATCAGTATCTGTCAAGTTATTTACCTCCGCGTTCTTTTAGTAATACAAATACAGCACTTTTCTCTTCCTAGAAACTTTTATTTCTCTTTCTAGAAGCCTTATTTTTACGAAATATACCTTTATATGATACTAGGTTTTTATCAACTCACTTTCGTTTCTGTGACAATAGAATGTTGCAATTGAATTTTCGACCACTCTCTGGCTAGCAGGAGTGATAGAATTTAATCCGCAATTCTGTTTTCCATTGACGATACAAAGTTCCGTCGTCTTTTGACCGCGAATTGTTGTCAATTTATCGTCAAACAGAATTTATTGTTATTTTATTGCTGAACAGAGTTTATCTTCAATCAAACATCCGATTCTTTTCCGGCTAGCTAGAATAGTTAAATTTTTACTGGAGTGTAGTGCTTGAAGACAATACAAGCTATAACAGTTTCCTAAATGATGCAGGAAAAATTTATCAATTACAATTTTGACACCTTGTTGGCGAAACTAAATAAGACAAAACTGAAGACAAGTAAAATCTATAATAATAAAATAACGAATTAGTCTGTGTGTTTCTATTATAGCACAAAATTGGACAGCGGGTGAAACCCCCGTTAAAATTAGCCCTTTTATCTGTCCAAAATCGTTAAAAATTTCAATTGGATCGTACAGGAGAGGCGTTCAAAAAAGAAAATTTTTAATTGGTTCAGAGCTAGACTTTGATTAAAATAAAACTGCAGAAGATTCCGCTTTTTTTCTTTTCTTCAAATATTTAAGCAATAACACCAGTGATGTTTGCTAGCTTATAGTTATTATTATTAATCATTTACTCGTTCGATGCCCGTTCTTCATTTACTTTTTTTTTTATTCGTTATGTCAGCTTTACTCAATGACCAACGTGAACTTGGTAGAATATTCGGACTACGTCACTAAATTAGCATCCCCTTACCAGTCTGAAACCGCGTGTTCATTCTGTTTATAGCTGTGCTTTAAAAAAACAGTGTTTATAAAAATTAAATGCCTGAAATTCAACTGTATTTGAAATTTTAAAAAAATAAGCTGAAAATAAGTTATGTACTAAAAAGAAAATTAATTGAGAAAAAGAATTAATTTGTTTAGAAGTAAGGTTAAATTCGCCATACTATTATTGACTCCAATGTTGCTTAATTAATTTTGGTAACAGGAACTTTTGGTATTATGGTAATTGGTGCAATTTTAATAAGCATATGTACTAATGAAGGTACGGTTATTATGTTTTGTATCTATTACAATTGCACCGAAACTGTGAAACTTTAAACTTGGAAAGAGGATTTTTACGGGCTCTTTAAAGAAAATTGCTTGATTGTGGTAAATTTTGAATACCATGAGTTCACCTCGAGCAACAGAATCATGTCAAATGATACTAAGTACAGTTAATCTTTATTTTATTGATAGAATAAGTTACTGAAATAGTGTTTTGCTTAATATAATAACGTAAATAAAAAGAATTAAATTATTTTAGCTTTATAATTTACCTTAAAAAATCAAATTAAGCAAAAAAAAATCATATTTTCTACAATGTTAAGTAAAGAAATGGCTTATTTTTTCCTGTAAAAATTTAATAAATCGTGCAATCGTGCAACAATAAATTGTGTTACTAAACTAAACTAAAAGCTCTATAAAAAAAGTGGGGTAAATTCCATCTGAAAAACAATTTTTAAGCAAACGCAGTTATTGAAGATTTAATAATAGTTCAACTCTGTGTTTATATTCATGATAAAATATACTATTAATATTGCATTTTCAGATTAAAATTCCATTAATATTTTTCTTTAATATTCATCTGATAAAAAGGACTGAAAACTTGAGATAAAAAAATTTAATTGAAAAAGAGAACCCTTATTTAAATTAGTATTTATGATTTATATGTCTTATCTAAATGCAAATGAAATCGATTGTTGGTTCTTAATAAGATAAAGCTTAATAAATTACGCAAAAATATTTTTCATTTAAGATATCGGAAAAAAATTCAGTGTATTAAAAGAAAAAAGAAAACTATGTTTATTGTTATTGAGACTTGGTAAAATATACGCAATCGTCTACCTAAAGCAAAGTTTTGATAATCGAGGCAACTCAGAAACTTTTACGTTCCGTTTAATTAATTATAACTAACTATTTTTTCATCTAAATATAAAAATAACGGAAATGGTATTATTTAATTTAAAGACTCTAAAGCATGATCAAATATGGCAAATAATTTACTAAAAAATAATAACACAATGGTATAGATGCTGAAGAAAATAGGGATAAAAATACGTTTTACAAGAGATGGCGATTTTGCATCAAGCTGTTCCTTAGCATTGTTTACTTATGTATACTTTACGAATTTCCATAATTTCTACTAGGATCCATGCTCAGAAAACAGAAACATCTTATTGCCTACATTGACAGCGTGATGTTTTTCACTATGAAAGTTTATAAAGAATGTTCTAAAAAAATTTAAAATTATGCTTATTGACTACATTTTCACATTTATTTCATGCTCTTATAAGTACAATTCTTTTTCTTTTCGATATATATATATGTTTAAGCCGTGTTGTTACATTTAAATATTCCTTTTAAAATATTTTTTGACAAAACGTCGGAGTTATACCAAATAAATTATTCGGCTACTACTATAACTCATAGTAAATATGGAGTTTTTCGATCTAACTTTAGTTAAAAAGTTTTGACAATAGATTCAAAATTGTCCGAAGCATTTGTGTTGCGAAAAAAAAAATATAGTGACTGGATTAGCACACTTAAGGACGATTTTCACCAATTTAACTTCCCTTCTCCGTGTTTGGAACATTTTGTTTGCATAGTAATTTTATATTTATTTTAATTTTTTTTTTACTTTAATTATAGTTACTTTAATTTTACAGTTACATTAATAACACACCCGGTAAGCACCGACACCACGCTGCTGACGTAAAAAAACCTCAGTGGTAGACGGATCATGGGTTAGAGACCCCTTGTTGTCAGGCTAATCGTGGGATGTTCTCATGGTCTTCCTCTCCAGGGAACTCACATACGGGATAGTTCCATCAAACAGTCCTCCAAGAAGGCAATGGAAGGAGGTATGAAAAAATGATATAAGGAGGGATATTACCAATTAATGAACATAATGATGGATTGAAGGTACCAAAATGGAGGGGAAAATAAACAGTAAAAAGTCCAAATTAAAATCAGTAAGCACATTCATTTATTTAGATCTATCAATAAAATCTAGCACATTCTGATGAACTGAAACTCTGAAATTTAAAACATTTTAATAAATTTGCTAAATAAAAAATTTTGATTCTTTTTCGCAATTTAGATTAGTCTCGTCACATAATGTCCTGTGCAGTGAAGCTACTATGGCGGATCAGTGGAAGGCGGATCATGGATCAGAATCCCCTTGCCATCAAGCTAACGGTTGGAGGTTTTCATGGTTGTCCTCTTCATGCAACACAAATGCGGGTAAGTTACATCAAAAAGTCCTCCAGTTCCACAGATTTCTCCCTATATTTGATCCTGAAGTTCTCTTGTCTTCTGGATTGGATTCAAGGATTCAATACAAGGCTATGGAGGTGAACATTAGTAGCCGTAAACACTAAATTGGGTCGGTTATTCAACGACGGTTATAAAATAAAATAAAAAGTGTTTGAGTTAAAAATATGTTAATGAACTCAGTTATATAGTATTTTAATTAATAGAGTAAATTATTGTGCGGAAAATTAGATTAGTAAATGTTCGTATTGATTATTCTTATGAATATATTTTTCATACTTAAATAAATACTTTTATCTTAATAAAAATTTTATAAAACAGGGTTTTTTTAATAACTCGATGGAATTTTGAAGCCAAAATTTTGACTACTTTCCGATTAGCTAGAAAAATCAAAATTGTTCTGAAGATCTGCTCTTCAAGACAATACAACATCCAAAAATTTCCCTAACGCTACTAGCATAATATTTACCATCTTATTGCTAAAGGTAATTTATCGTCAATAAAAAAATTTTGGCCATTTTGCGAATATCTAAAGTACTGAAATTTAAACTGAAGTTTTATGCTGCACTTCAGTAGTATTTTTGCAATCATTTCCCGACCACTACTAGCAGAATTTATCTCGAAATTAATGTCAGAGCAAATTTAATCCATCACATTTCCACTTCATACTGATTTAAGAAAATTATGTTTTAACTTTATAAGACTTTTTTTATTCTTATATGGGTTCTTCCTTGTTTAAGAACAATGCAAGTTTCAATCATTTTCTGATCACTACAATCAGAATTTATCACTATATTGTAACAAAGTTAATTGATGGCTGGTAAAAACTTCGACTACTTACCGGAACACTAGAGTCATTAAACATCATCTATACCTCTGAGCCTGTTAGCAAATTTAAATAAAACAGACTATTTGATTGAATGTTGGGTTTAATGGCACAAAGTCCACAGAAGGACATGCTGCGCCAAACAAACGGTTTTAAAATAAAATCCTAGGTAGATGTATACTACAAGTTTTTCTCATCAAAATCACACGGAATTTATAAAACTGAATACAACGAAACCAACACATTCAAGAGTGAGTAAAACAAGATAAAATTTAAATGTAGTTAAGTATCATAAAACAGTTGTATTCAAAGCTAAATAAAATCAGATAAAATTGTAAATAGGATAAAAACAGTTATATACAGTATAAGAGACCAATTGCGCGTAGAAACGCAAAAATGTTAGGATGATGGCAGTCACCTAACAAATCCTGCAGTGTTAAAATGGAACTACCAAAAAAGGTTAAACGATGACGGTTAAAACATGGGCAATAAATTAAAATGTGATGGATTGTGAGTAAAACGTTGCAAGTATTGCAGTGAGGAGAAGGTTCATCAAACAGCAAGTGAAGGTGTGTCAATCGAGTGTGGCCAATTCGAAGACGAGTAAGTTTGACGTCTGCCCTACGATTACATAGCACAGGCAATGGATCTAAATCAATTTTTATAGCGCGCAATTTATTATTAATTTGGAGGTGCCACTGCTGCAACCATAGAGACTTTGTTAGCTGTCTTACGTGTGTTTTTATATCTTGGTATGGTATAGACAGAGAGAAAGGGTTTGTAGCAGATCATGCGGCAACATCGGCCAAGTCATTGCCTGGAATTCCGACATGACTTGGGACCAAACAAAATAAAATATCAAACCCATTTTTATGAAAAGAATTTAACAGATGATGTATACAATTTAAAATTGGGTGATTCGATTCTTCGAAATGTCCCAATTGACGCAATACGCTCAAACTATCTGAATAAATACAATATTTTCGAGTAGGCAGTGATGAGATCAATCGCAGAGCTGAAAGAATAGCTACAGCTTCGGCAGTGAAAATTGAACAAATATCTGGGATTTTAAAATTGTACGTGGCATCAGCAATGACGACGCCACAACCGACATGTCCTAGAGATTTTGAGCCATCTGTAAATATAGGGACGTATTGAGAAAACTGATGACGATGGGAAATGAAAAGTTGCTGAAATATAATAGGAGACACTTGAGCTTTATTATAAGCAGCAAACTGACAATCAAACTGGTATTGTGAGATGGTCCATGGTGAAATAAGCAAATGCTCAACTGATTGTGATTGCAAATCACAAATAGACAAATTTTCAATAAGTGATAGCATGCCAACGTTAAAAGGGCGAATATGAGAAGGACGAGCTTCATAAAGCCGCAACAAACTTGATGGTGTAGAATCACGCTGTAGAGGATGTGTAGCAGATGACATGATTCAAAAGTAATACGTCAAGGACAGCTGCATGCGGCCTAGGTCTAAAGGTAGTTGATCACAGGTAACCTAGAGGCTTTTAACAGGGGACGTGCGGAAGTCGCCGCTACATATAAAACAGACTAGACAATTTTGTCGTTAGCATTTATCGCCATATTAGTTCAGTTGGGTTGAATTGAATGTAGAGTTTAATGGCACGAGATCCAAAAAAGCATATTATCACCATATTATTGCTAAAAGAAATTTATGGGCAATCGAAATTTCGACTACCATTCTGCAATTGTAATTTGGAGAGTAATATTAGCTACATTATAAATTATGCTCTGCATTAAATGGCATCTTAAGCTTCAATCATTTTCAGGCCATTATATGCAGATTTTATTACAACCAAACAAAATTTATCAGCTATCCAAATTTTTACATCTTTCCAACAAGTTAAATTGTTTAAAAGGGAACTGTGTTGAATGGCAATGCTAGGTTCGATATTTTCTTGACCTCTACAGGTATAATTTATTAAATGAAATAAAATTTATCGTCAATAGCTTTTTGACCACTTTCTGCGTAGCTAGAGGTTAGATAAACTTCCATCATCACCCACAATCAGCATGTATTGCTTAATTAAAACGTTATGTAATTTGGATACGACGAAAAATGTATTTGTTCTTTTTTTATTGTTGTAAATACGTGGTTTTTAAATTTTTATGCTATTTTAATGTACGTCATTTTATCACGATATTATATTTTAAATAGATACAAATTTTATAAAAAAAGCACATATTTTTGCGTTTATTGAATACTAGTCGCCTAAGGCGGCCAGCTGTCCGCCACGTTATTAATTTTTTCCATTTCTATATAATTTTTTATGGTATCAATTTCTATTTCTATATCGCTACAAAAATTATCATCTTCGCTTAAGAAGAAAAACTAGAGCGGGAAAAGAAGAAGAAAAACTTATTATAACAATTATGAACAGCGCCAATATATATAAAAGCGCAGCGTTCTATTTACGCATCGAATATGTTGCCACATGTTTAATACAAAAGTTAAACTTTTCTCCACTTTGATAAATGTAAACTAATGCGAACCTTACAATTGAATTATTAATTCCTTCGTATATTATTGGTTTAAGTTGTCGAAAATTAATATTTCAAATGTAAGGTTCGCATAAGTTTGAGACGTCTTTCAATTTGTTGGCCACCTGTCTTATCAGAACTGGTCAAAAGTATTGAAAGTCTTGCGGCCTTACGGAATTTTGTTTTTAATGTAAATTTGTAATTTTTTCTCCTTTTGTTTTCTACTTACAACTGTAAGCCTCATGCTATACTTTGTGGCGCATGAGGAGTTTTAAGTCGTTTAAATAAAATAAAAAAAAATTTTAAGGTTCGCATTAGCATACATTTATAAGAGTGGAGAAAAGTCTATGCATTTTTTAATAGTTTTTTGAATATGGCTCTTTGAAGACGAAAAAGCATAGATTTTCTTGCAAAATGACTGATAACTAAAAAACTAATCCAAATTTTCGAAAAAGGAAAAACAATACTTCTTCATTATGTCAAAATACAATTATGTGCCGAGTTTCGTGCCTGTGCGAGGCTTCTGGGGCGATATATTGTGATTACAGACAGACAAACAGGCACACACACAGCCGCGTTTATTATTATGTGTAGACTTATCCTTTAAAAAATATTGGCGTCGTTAAATCTAGAAAAAATTAATAGTAACAACATTTTTTAAAAATATTAATAATAAAAAATACACTGTAATAAACAACACTCGTTAAAATTCAGGAGGATATCATTTATCAATAACAATATAAATATTTTATAACATGTATTGCATATAGAATATTTATTATTTTATAATTCGAGAAGAGATCGTAGAAATCAAACAATTGCAGTATAAAAATAAATATATTGCATATTAAATGTAAATCTAAATAGGAGTCATAGATATTCTGAAATTAAGGCAAGTAGAATTCTTGACATAAGATAAATGTTACTAATTTTAGGAAAATTAGCTTGAAAATATGTTAATAGAATAGACCAAAATTGATCCTTAATGAAGTTTTAACAATAAATTGAAAAATAAAACTACTTTACATTTCTATAAAGAAGATAAAATAATCAGGTAGGATTTTTAATCTCAAATAATATGCAATATCAATACGAACGCATAGAGACATCAGGGAACTATTTAAAATCAAGTTCCAAATCTATTCGTAGGAAAATAAGAACAAAAACTAATAAATACAATTCAGAAATCAAAAAATGAAAAATCAGCATATCTAATTATAATTAGCGAATAAACATCATCTTTGGCAGTTCAGTAGCGCCAATAATTTGTTAAGTTACGTTTCGTTTTTCTTTTCTTAGTCAAGGGACAAAAGTTCTCCTAATTACAGCATACTACTGATGCGCAGTTTAAGCATTCTAAGTATAAAAATTTAGCTCTTTTTCAAGTTTATTTACAAATTATTTTACCAGAAGTATTATCTCAACTTGAATTTTTTTTCAAAAAAACAAAACAACAATTTGTTTGTCTTATAATGACATAAATACATTAAAACAAATGGCAAGTAGAGATATTATAACTTTTCAAATCTCTTTATTTCAGAAAGTAACTGAAACATCATATTTGCATATAATAGATACTTTGAATTATTAAGATTAATTTCAAAAGAAAGAAAAAAGCATAGATTCAGAAAGAAACAATACATTGTCCATCACTCCATGTTAGGTCTACGAGGAAATATTTGTTTCGTTTAATTTTGGTAAATTTTGGCGATTGGCAAATTCTAGAATGTTACCTGTATATCATAACTCCTTAACAAAGTTAAATATTAAGAACGCTAATTAAAAATAATTATATATGATCTAAATTAAAGCACAAATAAGAGACTTTACTGATGAAAAAATATGTAAGAAAAATGAATCAATCATTAATATACTTAATATAGAGAAGATAGGAGTAAAATGAAAAATAATTCCCCAAGAATTCCCAATTGCTTAAAGAAATTTACTCAACAATTTAAATCAACTCCGAAACTCAACTAGAAATTCATTGTTTAAATAGGTTTCCAATTAAAAAATCAATCAAACACAAAAAATAATAAATATTACACGAAACACAAAAGATTATAAATATTTTTATTGATGAAAGCATTTTTAAAAACTTGTTTATGAATCAGACAATAAGGTAAAATTTAAAACAAAAATATAATAAAGACTTTCAAATAAGTTTTTCAATTAAGAGAAGACAAAGAATTATTTTTTTAACGAAAACACTTTTCTCCTAGAACAAAAGATTTTTTTTCCTCAAAATAATATGAATATGAAGCACCACAAATAATGTTTTTCCTGATTTTCTTTTCTAAATTTCAGCCAGGAGTCAATAATGTTCCGCGTTATAATTCATTCTATTTTTAATCTTTCAGATTGTAAAACAAAGACTGTTATTGATTAAACAATAAGGATAAATTGCTCATGGGCTGCAATAGCGCCACAATTCAAAAAATCATGGTTTGAGTTAAATGGCTTTAAAGTTGCCATTGCTAAGCAAAATGCTTAGGAAATGTTTTAGTTTGCTTAAACGACGATTACCTTCAAGTTGAATTATGAGTTGTGCTAGTATTGCTGCTGAGAGAATGTGTATTTTTATTATTACCCCTGTTCTTAGTCCAAAACGTGTTTTTTTTAGTTGTGCCACTATTGCAGCACATAAGCGATATATATGTATATACACCGAAAAGCCATTACATTATGACTACCCTGCTAATAACATGTAGAACCACCTTTAGCCCTCAAAACTGCTAGCAACCGCCGTGGCATTGATTCCACAAGGTGCTGATAGGTAGTCTGAGGTATCTGGTACCAAGCGCTCACCAACTGGTCTTGCAATTCCCTCACATTGCGAGGGGGTAGCGTGGCAGCACGAATTTGGTTTTCCAAGTAGGACCACAAATGCTCTATTGGATTAAGGTCAGGTGAATTTGGCAAGACATGACTTGAAAGTCACTGGAATGTTCCTCGACGATTCGATCCTTATGACATGGCGCATTATCCTGTTGGTAAACACCATCCCCGCCGGAAAAACTGTTGCCATGAATGGGTGAAAATGGTCTGCAACTATGTTCAAGTAGCTTACAGACGTCAGGGATTGTTCTATAAGGATTATGGGTCCTAATATGCCCCATGAAAACATTGTTCCTGGGCGGTGGTCATAATGTAATGGCTCTTCGGTGTATATATATATGTATATATATAACCACAATGCTATCGCAGTTGCTTTTATTATAAAGAACATAAAAATGTTTATTAAAACTCATGAATGTAATAAATTAAGGCATAAATTCGTGCTCTAATGATGTAACTGTTTAAATAGGCAATTTTAGTCTGAACTGTCAAGAATTGTCTGTTAGGAAAATTATTGTCGCATTGTGTGTATACTATTTTGATTGGTGTAATTGTCTTGGAACGCGAGCCATGGTTTGGCTATACCGCCCCTGAAAGCAGGTAAAAAGCAAAAGAACTAAATATAAAGATTCATGGAACGTTATTAAAATCAAATCAACTAGGTTTAAACTAGTCTAAAACCAGGATAGCGAGCTTAAGATTAGAACTAAATTGAATTGAAATCTGTTACTGTGGTAAGGGTTTAGTCTAAAGATATAAGATATAATTATAAGATATTGATATAAAGTATGAGATATAAATAAATATAAGATATGGATATAAGAATGTAAAACTTAAATAGAAGGAAACCGGGATTCATGTGGTAAGGTACACTCATGTCCATAAATTAAGGATAATGAAGTTCAGGCACAGAAAGAGACAGAAGCCAAACAAATTTGACTTATTTGTAAAGTCTATGTATTAAACAAAAAGTAAAGAGCAAAAAAGATGCTATATGTTTGACATAATTAATAAAAATTGCGATTTTTACTCCCTGGAGCAAATTTCAAAAAAGAACCTATTTACAAAAAACAGTATAACATGGTTAGTATGATGGTTAATACGGAGTATGTCTCCCGGACGGTGCAATACAGGCTGTACAACGCCTAGGCATGCTGAGTATCAAATTATCAATCTGATCTTGGGGAATATTACACCACTCATCAACCAAAATGCCCTCCGAAAGTCAGGTAGTCAGGTGGGATGGGGTTGACGGGCTGCAATTCGTCGGCCAAGCATATCCCACACATTCTCTATTGGATTCAAGTCCGGTGAGTATGCTGGTCAATCCATACGGGTGATATCCTCCGATTGAAGGCATTCGTCTACAATGCTTGTACGGTGAGGACGGGCGTTGTCGTCCATAAATAGAAATTCAGCACCCGTGGCGCCCCGAAACAAACATACATGTTGTTCCAGAATGACATCCCTATAGATGTGCCTGTCATCGCTACACTCTGAACATGCAGGTCAGTTCAGGAACCAAGAATAATTCCTCCCCAAACGAACCATCCTGCACCACCGTAACGGTGTCGTTCAATGGTGTTGTCTTTGTGGTAACGGGTATCTGGCGCTCTCCATATGAAAGTCCGGCGAGAATCAGACTGCAAACTAAACCTGGACTCGTCGGAAAACATCACACAAGACCACTGTTGCGGTGTCCACAATGCATCTCTACTCCAGGCTAATCGCAGGCGACAGTGAGTTGCAGTAAGTGGAACACATCTGACAGGCCTACGAGCATATAGACCAATGTGCCCTAAGCGTCTGTACACGGTCTGCCTTGAAACTGTCGTACTGGTAGCTGAAGAGAGCTGACGAGACAGGTCTGATGCTGTGCTCCGTCTGTTTCTTTTGGCAGTAACTGCCAAATACCGGTCTTCATTCGGCGTTGTAACTCGGGGGCGACATGTGCTGTGACGTCTACTCACATTACCATTATCTTGGAATCGTTGCCAAAGCCTGGAGATGACACTCTGGGTGATCCCAAGTTCGTCGGATACTTCCAGTTGGTACGTCCACATTCCAGTCGTCCGATGATTCTTCCACTTAAAAAATCATCCAAATGCTTTCTTTGTGCCATAACTATGCGGATATTGCACTGAAAGGCTTTTAAAGCGCTTGTGAACAATTTTACATCTTTGCCAACATTCCTTATATACCCCTCTCTTACACTCTCGTCATTGTGACGTACTACCAACGTCATCTAGTGGTTTCCTGTAATTTGCATATTCTTCTTCAGGATGTGTGTGATAATTCTACAGGTGAAATTTTAATTTTAGAGTTTGATTTCCGTGTGATTCTGAATTATCCTTAATTTATGGACATGAGTGTATAATGTTTGGTTTACTATATGGGTCGTAGATCATATGCGACTCATATAGTAATTGTGTGCTTCACGCATCCAGCTTCATACTGAACAAAAAAAAATTTAACAATTTTAGTATTTTTTCATTTTAATCAATTAAAAAATCTGAACTATAAATAAAGAAAAAATTTACTTTTTCATATCCAAACATAGAAGTTTTTGTTTCTTATTCCTCTTCTAAATTAGCAAAACTTGCCAAGAGGAAAGATTAGACAATGAAATAGCCTTTAACAGCTAGCGACTATTATTACTGCATGTGAAAAATTTTCGGACTGTGGATATGAATTCGGAGATACGAACGAGAACTTAATTGGTGAAATACATTAACCCACGTTAAACTCACAAATCTGATTCTCATTTGCGTCCTTAAATTTTTCGCATGCAGTGATAACGATCCCTAAGTTTGGAGAGAAAGTCATATGTTTATTTCCTGTGTTTATTTCGCACTTTATTTACTCTCTTCCATGTTTTCTACAAACAATATTATTACGAACAGACTTTTTTTAGGAAGCAAGTTATGAAATCCAAAAAACTCCAAAGAAGTTGCTCCAAGAAAGAAGAAAAAAACTTGTTGCAAAATTGTCTCATTTCTGACTTGTCTTCGGGAAATATAGTTTATTTGTTTCAAGCACAAAACAAGTCATTATATATTTCGAACCAACAAAAAAGTTTTGGTTCACCTCTCCCAAAATGATGTAGTTTTAACAATTTTTCATACTTCCGGGTAAAGCTTTCTGTGGTAGTTTATCTCGTGATGGTAAGTCAATATCAGAAAAACAGAGTAGCAACTTTACCATTTTTAAGAACATTTACGAATGATACAAAACTAGACAGTGAAAAGCTTTTTACCATATGTAATACATTAAATCTTGTCAATTCGGACAAATAGAATCAACTTTACATTGTAAAAAAAAATTGTAAAAATAACGTCGAAAAACAAAAAAAATTAGTCATTTCTTTACTTAAACTAATTAGTTAATGAGTGTTCGTTTATAAATGTGTAATTCAATTCTTAAATGTTAGGAATATAAATATATATGTAAGAAATATAATTTTCTCTTCATTTACAAAAACTTATCTATACAAAATGGTTGTCAACAATAGCCTATATTTTATGAAATAAATTACCTGCACCTCCCCTTCCTCATGCAAGAAAAATTATAGCCGATCTTTAGTTTAAACAATTCTCTTTAAGAATTTAAATTATCTGCCATACATAAGTTATGCCATACATGGTGTAGACTCAAGTTGTCAAATAAACATTTTTCTGGTTAACTTTAACATTTTGTGATATTATCTTACTCTTTTAAATTAGTCATGAAAGCCAAAATTAAATTTGACTATTAGGTTCATTACACTGAACGAAAACAATATAATGAGTTTGTAAGACAATGTGATGAATAGTTATCGTGTAATGGAATAGCTGAGATATATTCTATTCAAAATTTCCTAACCAAACTGAGATAACTAGCAGTTTATGAACGCATAAATGACAATAAATTCAATTTAGTAGAAACAAAAGAGTCAGCTAGCGTTTCTTTACTTAGAAAGAAGAAATTTATTTTCTTCATAAAAGGACTTTTTTTTAACCTGAATAGGGATATTCCTCTTTCTTAGATAAGAAAAAAAAAATTTTTTTGATGGATAGAATTTGAGATTAGTTATGAATTGACTGAATGATTAGAAAAAAGGGAAATTTCATAGAAAGTTTCTGTGTCCCCTTTTGTTAATTTAAAAGTTTCATAAATGACAACATTTCGGCAAACTACATCTCAAGAAAAAAGAAATTTAATTTTCCTATCAGTATGAAAAATTTGTAAGAAGTCATGCTTGTATACTGTTAAAAAATGTGTCTAAAGTTCAGTCTTTAGAAAAGCATATTTCTTATTTTATTTATTTCTATTTATTTATTTATTTATTTATTTATTCATTTATTTATTTATTTATAAGATTTTTAGGACACTTAAGAAAGGTGAAAAAATATGATTGCAAAATATCAATAAAAAAATTACATTAGAATTAAATCTTAAAAGTTAAATTAGGTATAGGTATTCAGCTAAAGGAATTTCTTTTCATAAATCAATCTGAACTCTAAAAAGATAATATAACTAGAAAAAAGGACTCCATAAAGGGTTAAAGCAAAATTTTAACAAGGAGTTAGAAAATATTCCACTGTCAGTGACTCCTGAAAAAATTCTATTGGGGGTGGGTTTCATTCAGAATTAAATACTTTCGTGTCAAACACACATGCAATACCCAATGCATTATCTGTTGCTAATAGCCTTTGACTGTCTTATTTTACCTCGTGCAACTACAAATACATACTAAAATGTCAAATACCACAAACGCCAAACGTATGAGACGCGACGCCGGCAGAGAAGGGGTTAACTGGTTCACAGATTCATAAGAATAGATTTATCACTTCAAAACATAGGTACTGAGGTGTTACAAATTCCAATACAAAAATTAAAACAAAACTGTTATCTTTGTGGTGAACCACCTTCTCACCAGATGGCGATGAACTTTGCTCGCCTGGTGGCAGTACAAAACTTTCCCCTCTAGGAAATGACTTTTCTATAAGATGGCAACATCTCTGTGTTAAAACCTTAGTTTCAA
Organism: Parasteatoda tepidariorum; assembly: GCF_982258835.1. Classification (NCBI taxonomy): domain Eukaryota; kingdom Metazoa; phylum Arthropoda; class Arachnida; order Araneae; family Theridiidae; genus Parasteatoda; species Parasteatoda tepidariorum. The sequence continues at coordinate 42,693,498 of NC_141762.1, read as the reverse complement.
GAAATGGCAACAGGTCAATTGTAAAACATTCATTCCATCTTGCTGACCGATGAACTTACACCTTTTTTGAAATGCTGCTGTCGCTAATCCTATTTGTCTTTCTATGCTGTAATTTAATATAATTTCTTTTATTTTTTATTATTATTAAACTGTGTTGATAGTTAATTTTTATTGAATTAATTTATTTAATATATTTAACCTAATCACCACAGATTGGTGACCCGTGATTTGAACACACAGTAACGCCCACTTCGCAAAATTCCTAACAGTAACGCCTACTTCGATGGATAGTCCACATTAAACAGTTGACTTGCTATTTGTGAATGCATCATTCAACTCCTCGCGCTGTTGCTTCTCAGTCTCGTCTCGAACATTCACACAACGTCTACACTTTCAACGCCTGCATACTCTCGACTGATAATGGCAACACAGGAGCGACTTCGACTGTGATGTTAATACACCTCTCACATTCAGCACTCAAAAAATCCGGTGACTCTCTCCCGGTCTTTCACAAATACAGCAACTAGTGAGATCTGTTCATCGAATTATATCTCTGATAAAATTCTGGTGGGGGAGTACTGTGGAGTAACTACCACTACAAATATTAAACATCACTTCACTGGTATATAAGGCATGCTAACTTGATTCAATCAAGAGCTTACCTTTTGATAGATGACGGTTGGCATGGTCGATAACTCCGCCCCCCACAATTCTCTTATGCCGTAAGCTTAAAAATTTTAAAACTTAAAATGCTTAACTAAAATAAGACATTAACTTTTTTTTTCTTGACAAAGTTCAACCTGAGTTGTCACGGGGTAACATGGTATGTTATTTTTTTAGCTTTATTTATTGATCTTGCGATGTGTCATATTTGTTTTATCAGTCCATAAGCGTAATTCAAAATTTCTTTTCCGTATTAATGTATTCTGAATTTAATTTTGAATTTTTCTTCGCGCATGCGCACTTATGCATTTTCCAAACGTAATTCCTTAATTGAGTGATTGTAAATCATTGTATTCATTTAACTTCAATTTCATTTTAAATTGTCATTCTATTTTTTTAATAAGTAATTAGATTTTTAATACGCTATGCCTGAACTTGAAAATCAGTCAGTCGCTCATGTTGCCGTCAAGGCGCCACCCTTTTGGAAAAATAATCCAGCGCTATGGTTCGTCCGTTTGGAGGCGCAATTCGATTTGGCTAAAATAACAGCTGATCCCAGAAAGCATGTAACCTTACGACAACGTTGTGTTTTAACTTTATTTTCATTGTCACGAAAAGGTTTGCAGTAAAAACCTTTTTTCAATAAAGCAAAAATATTGCAATTTCCAAACTTTTTTCCTAAAAGGAAAACTAAATGATTTTTAAAGCTTTTTTAAAAAACATTGTTACTTAGGCTAAAAAATAAGCAAATGGCAAACCTTAATATTTTCATTTTTGTTCGTTGTCATGATAAGGTCAGCAGAAATATAAAGCTGAAACCTTTTTCCAAGGAAAGAAAATAAGGCAAATATTAACCTTTCCAGCGAAAATATTAATAAATAATTAGAAAATATTTTGCAAAAAAACCTCATTTTAGGGAAAGCAAATAAACGAGTATAAGACCATGTTTTTGGATTGTTTTCTAAGGTCTGCGAAAGTATGCAGCGAAAACCTTTTTTTAAAGTTTTCTTGTTGTCACGGTTTAGATTTAAAAAGTTGGGAAAACATTTCTGTTGAGTCTGAATCATATCAAGTCAAGGGCTTTACCGTCTTCCTGTTATAACGAGAAATACTTTAGCAATTTTCGAGTTTTGCTTTTTTAAGAAAATGTGAACACAACAAATAAAAGTTAACGTTAATTTTTCGAAACTTTTCATTCGAATAATCACATTAAAAATGAATAAAATTTAAAAAAATTTCATTTTGATCTTCAATATTTTTTTTCTTCAGAAATTAAAATTTTTTTTAAAAATTGTCTTTAGGGGTCCTATGCGTTGCGGTTCCTTCAAAATGTGTGGCCTATTCTCGTTTATTTTACCTCATTGCAGACCTAATTATGGTATAGCACTAAAATATCCGCACCAAGAGAATTTTATTTAAAATATTCGATACAAAAAATATACAAAAAATTCGCCCAACAGTCCCTTGTGAACTAGATGGTCCACGATTTGTGACTAACGGCGTGATGGTGACTATAAAATCAGCATCGCGCACCTTCCGTTTTTATTTCCACGACAAGCTGGTACCTGCTCTAAAGCTGGGTAGATTCAAAGCCTAGACCCATAGCTTTATTTCATCATATCTTAGGAGTGAATTTAAAAACTTTTTGCGTACAAAACTCACTGTATAGTGTGCAAAATAAGAAACAGACCTCCCTGAATAAATTTTGATCTAATGACCGGATCTTCACGTTTTGTGACTCAATTTTAATGGTTCGAAGGGATGGCATAGGCTAATTAATGCAGACGATATTTTAACTTACGAAATCAGGCGCAAAATTTTACTTTCTCTGAATAAACATACCTTTTTTCAGACGCATTTAGATTTTGAACCCCCAAAATATAGTGGGTTGCCGCAGTCTGGGGAATATGGTCCACATTGTTTGATCAGGAGAGCGATCCAAAGTTTGGATCCCTTAATTGTAATTTTACTTTTTGCGTCTTTCGCGATATATCCAGATCTTTTTAAACAAGTTGAAAAATTTTGAGCAGAATTTAAAAATTCGTTATTCTAAAGATAATTACACGCAAAAAATTATTTTTCGTAGGCATTTATTATTTTTTATTATGTTATTAAATAATAGCTGGAAAAATTTTGAATTGTAAGGCATACAACTTCTTATTAAATTTTAATGTAGGTAATTTTGCATGGCAAAACACAAAGTTGAGCTAATCGGTTGAATTGTTCCTGCGTATATTTAAAATTCGATTTCTCAGAAACAATTTAACCGATTTTGCTCAAATTTTATATTTTGCCATGTAAAATTACCTATTTCTAAAGGATGTAAAAAAATACATACCTCATAATTTAAAATTTTTCTGACTATTACTTTATAAAACAATAATAAAAATATTTACTAAAATATACTTCTTCCATAACATAATGGATAAACGAATTTCATAATTGTGTGCAAATATTTTTCAATTCGCTTAAAAAGCTCTTGAAATATGGTGAAATACGCAAAAAGTAAAATTAACATTATGGGAATCAACTGTTGGACCGCGCTCCTGGCCAAACTATTTAGACCATATTTCCTTGATTGCGGCTAACCTCTAGATTTTGGGGGTCAGAAATCTAAATCAGTTGGAGAGAAAAAGAAATTATTTAGAGAAAGTACGATTTTTGTCTGATTTCGTAACTTAAAATATCGTCTGCACTAAGTAATAAGCATTTTTGAGATTATAGTCCTACAACGTGAAGATCTGATCATTAGATAAAAAGTTATTCAGGATGGTCCGTTAAATTTTTGCACACTGTATAAAATTTCAATAATATCAATTGCAGTTTTTGCGATCAATGTTATAAGGTTGAATTTTTCAACTCTATTTCACTTGGTAGAGTTAAAAATATATTAAGTGCATTAGTGGATGTATCTGTATATTTATAAATCTTATTTTTTATTCATATAGTGTTTTTATTTTTAGTACTTTATTTACAATTTAACCGTGAAATTAAAAAGTTATAAATGCTGATTATTTTATTTTTGAGGAATAAAATTTATTTATTTATAAAATTATATTCAAGAATTTCTTTTCTTTATCGAAAACAAAATAGCTAATTAAATTGTATTAGCATTTTTCTAATGTAATTAATGCTTGTAATCGTTTTTGATTTCTAGTAATTTATTTTTGTTCAATCATTATTTAGAATAAATTACAATTGTAATCGACACCTAATTCTGGACAGCGACTAGTTGAATTGTATATAACTAACTGATGGTCAGCCCCAGTCTACCAGCAGCGACAAAAAATGACGCAAGCGGCCAACTCATCCTGGTGTGAGAGATCCCTTTGACGTCGGGCTAACAGTAAGAGATTTCCTGAACGCAAATGTGGTGAAATTTTATCGAAACAAATTTTCATAAAAGCACAAGATGGTCTTAATACTTGACAAATGTATTCCATTGTCTCCTAGATTGGGTTCAAAATTAAAAGGTTTCAAGCATGAAGAATTGTATTTAATATCATTTATATGAGGTGTAAATAAATAATTGTTTGAATGTTTAGTTTTGGTATTATTCAATTACAATCAAGTCTTGTAGATATGTTATTTGTACGTAGAGATTTTACATATAATTTTGAAATAAATTTGTCAAACTGACAATCAAACAATTTGCAACTACAGTAAAATGCTTTCTCTAAAAAGTTTATGAGTTAACAGGTACGTAAATGTTTAACCATTGCTGATAATTTGCATCAGTTTTTCAGAGTGAAAATTTTTTTTATATGCATTTTCAACAAAACACTGTTGAAAATAAAAAATTAGTATTAAAATGTAAAAGGAAGTGATATAAGAAAAAACACGTTTTTCTGAAGGAGGAGGGGAGGCTAAAAGTCAGCTTAATTAAATTTTACTCAATTCGTTTAAAAAATCTGGTCTTTTAAATCTCTACTTTTCCTTTTAACGTCTTATTTGTATTAGCTAACAACTATATATCTAAAATACATAAAATGAAAACGGAAAAGCAATAAATAAACTTTGAAAAAAAGTTCTTTAAAAAACTAGAAAAACTTCTATTAGCCCTGCTGTACTGAAACTTTAAGGCAATACTTTATGTTCAAACTTCAAAATTCTCATTCGATTAAAAATAATAATAAAAAGAAAAAAGAAACAATCTCACTAAATTTAACATTAGAAAATTATTGTAAACCTGATTCCCCTCCATCCAATAATACTGTCTTAAAAACTTACGTCATGCGCAACAAAGCACGAATATTACTGCTGGTGATCATTATCACTCTTGGAGTTTGCTTTCGCAATTAAAATTGAAATTGGAGTTTAAGTTTTATTGACATTCTGTTATATTGTTTCAAGTTAAAGATATTCGAGTTAAAGAAAGTAGGTACACCGTTTGATTGTATTTCATTTTCATTATTAAGTATTTAATTTACGTATTGTTATTTTTTTTAAGATTATCAATTAATATTACCATTTAACTTAGAAATCTAAAACTTAAATTTATGCTTGGGACGACACAACCTAAGGGACATTGATTATTATGCTCTCTTCTTAATTTCAATAAATTTTAAGTAAACACTGAAACTATAATTTAAATTTAACTATCAATATTTTAATTTATTACTCTTATTATTATTTGACATTAATTTTTTTTGGATGTACGCGTTGCCTGAAGATTCATGTAAATAGTTCCAGAGACATTGCAAAAAAAAAGCAAAAAGTACAATTTAAATAACTATTAAAAAATGAAATTAATACTAGCGTTAATTAAACTTGCATTAATATGAAAATATAGCTCAACTAATAAAAATTATATTTCCCAAATTGGAGATTTATTCATATTAAAATTTTTATGACGCTTCAGACTACTTATCAGGATTTTAAAATCCAAACTGTGTATTACTGTGTGTGTTTGAATCTGAGTTTTGCCAAACGTAGCATTTATAATGCTTTCTTCGCGCACTTTCGAGTTTATTTAAGGCTAGAAGATTGCAATTTAAATTTCGGTAACTTTCCAATTAGCTTAAGCTCATTAATTTCTAGACAGAATAATATGTGTTTTATTCGTTTTCTAACCACTATAAGTAGAATTTATTGCTTATAGGAATAATCTTCTATCGAAAATGTGACTTTTTTTCCTAGTAGCAGGAATGTTCAATTTAGAATTGGAACTCTGTGCTATATGTCAAAACATATTTTAATCGCTTTCTGTCCACTATTAGCACAATTTATTGCCACATTATTGGCTGATAGGAAGTCATCATAAATCGAAATGTTAACCCCTTCCCGACTAGCTAGTGCGCGAATTCAGACTAAACGTCTTATCGGGATGCATGCACACCGTCGCTTAAATTAATTACGTTTATTAAATGGGTATTTAGATTGTGTAACTAACAACTCAGAAACTTTTCGACCGATATTAATTAAAATAAAAAATTAATTATTAATTTTTTTTGCCAGAATTAGTTTTGGTTAAATGAATTTTATAATTTTGCGAAAAAAGTTTAGATTTATTTGAACGTGAAATACGCAAAGAATTAAATTGACATTAAAGGTTGACCCAAACTTTCGATCCCTCTCCTACCTAAACTATTGGAACCATATTTTTAATATTGTGACGACAACCAATTTAAAGGCAGGAAATGAAATCCTACTAAAAGGAGGCATGTTTTTTCAACGAAACACTTTTTTATTGTTGTCTGGTTTTATAATTTAAAATGTAGTCTACAATAATAAATTAGCATATTTAAGATAAGGCCCTTGAACCAAGTTTGGGTCACGGTTTAGAACAGCGGTTTCCAACTGGCGGTCCGGGGGCCGCATCCGGCCCGCGAAGCCTTTTTTCGTGGCCCGCGAACTAAAATATATTAGTTGTTATTTTTTTTTTGCGGGAAATTTTCGTACAAAATCTGTATGGGTTTAGAATACTTTTCTCGTTAACAAAAACCTAATTTCTTCGTTTCAATGAAATTTTACATACCAGCGGTGCAAAAATATTTATTTCTCAGGTTTTGCATTCAAGAAAATATTTATTCAAATACAAAAATAATCGTGAATGTTGCTCTTTTTTATTTCACTTTTTTTTTTTTTTTTTGTATTTTGTGAATATAATTTAGCATGTATGTATCAGAAATTTTCTCGAAGAAATTCTCCGTTTTAACTTTTTGAAACCACTCAATTTCGGCGAAAATATTTACGAACACATTTATAAATTTTAAATTTAAAATGCAAATATCTATTATCAGGTGATTGCAGTAGACAAACCTCAATTTTCTCATTGAACATTTTGTGTGCTACTGTATAAGTTTTATGTCTTAACACCTTGATATCTGTTGCACATCAATTGTTTAATACATAGCTGCACATTAAAGTTATTGTAGCCCGAATCATTTAATATGCAGTTTGATATTTTTAAAAATCTACTTCTTATTTTAATTTGTAATTCAATAGTTTTGTTTTGTACAGCTTGGTAAAAATCTGACAGAAATATTTAATGTTCCTTCAAACATAAAAGAGTCCTGTATAAAATTTTGATAAAGTTGCGACCCGCCATTTGATTTGTGTTTTTAATTGTGGCCCCCGGCCTCATCTAAGTTGGAAACCCCTGGTTTAGAACAACAGATTTATTATTTTAGGGAACTACCTTTTTTAATCCTGTTTTAAGTGGTTCATAATAATACTCTGTTATTATAAACCACTAATCATTACCGTGTAATAAAATACTCAGTCAGGAGCAGTTTCTGCAATCATTAGTAAAATACCACGGATAACCCCAACTGTATCTAAGTATTAGATAGTATTGAATTTGTCTGTAATCTGCAATTTAATGCCCTGTTTTCATATTCATTTAAATGCATTAAAATTTTATTTGACCATCTGATTCTGAAAAATTGTCAATTGTTTCCTGTATTTTTGAAGAAAAAACAAAATTTTAAAATAAAACGAGATTTAACGTTATATTTCTACGCTAATTATCTGGTACAATGTTGAATTTTTTTCTAAAATTAAAAAAGTGTCAAAGATTTTCTTTTTTGTAAATTGAAGGGCAATTCTTGAGTCCTCTACCCAACGCTATTCACTTAAGTAATTTTGTTTGAAAAATTGCTTGTTTTTCTATATCAATTAAGTACTTTAAAAATTTTCTTAATCCGACTGAGCGTTTCACATTTTTGTAATTTCGTACGGAAATTTCTACTCAATACACAACTTTTTCATTGAACAAGAAAAAAAAATTGGATTTCCATCAGAAAATGAAAGAATTAGAAATGTTATATATTTTTTAGAAAGATTTCATGTTTAGCTGCCATGGTAAAGACTGTATGGCCTTTGTGGCAAATCTTCTTAGAAGGTTAATAACAGATGAGGTGGCCATCTGCTACAGTTTAACTGGAAAAAGTAAAAGTGGACAATTGAAAAACTCTTTTGAAAAGACTGACATTAACAAGATGATTAGAGGTAACTAATAATATATATATATATATATATATATATATATATATATATATATATATATATACAGAAGAATTATAAAATTTCATTCGCATTTATTCACTTTTTTTAGATGTTTGCATCCAGTCTTTTGATACATTTAAAGAAAACTATTTTAAAGAAGCCTTAAGTGACTGGCTTTCACAAGCCAAATTTAGAAAAAGGAGAAGGTATGTTTTATTTTGTTTTTAAAATATTATTGAGCAGATAAATTTAATAGTACATTAATATATAATTAATATATAATTTTAGTTCATTAATATATATTTTTCTTTATATATAAAAAGAAACTTGTAGTTGATATTTTAAATTATTGGCAATTATAAATTATGAAAAAAAAATGAAGAGTTTTATTTGTGTAAAATCTTTTCGTAGTGACGTTTAAAAATATATACTTTTAAGAAATTTTTTTTCATTGTTAATAATTCATTAATGGTAATAAAAATACCTGTTATTATTTATTAATTATGTGTGATATTACATTTAAATTAATATAAAAATTCCAATAACAGTTAAATGATAATCTTATAAAAATATTTGAAAATCTTAAATTTACTGTAAAATGAAATCCGATCAAAATTTTAAAAATTACTCTATGAATTTAGCGAATTCATGTGGAAATTTAAAATCAAACTAAATTCTGTAGCTCTGAAATGCTTACAAGTAGGCACGCAAACAAACTCAGGAGTAGACTTATTATTTTATTGTATATGGACAGGATGCGCGAATACTTTTATTTATTTTTATTGATTAGTTTCATGTTTAAATTATTAACGGAGTCACAGTATAACTTCATAGACAGATTCTGGTGCAATTGTTTTTTTTCCTCGTATTTCACTAAAAAAATCTGTTAAAAAAGTTTTTTGTAGTTTTCCTATAGATATTTCTATAAAAAAATTACCTTTTTTTTCAAATTACAAAAAAAAAAAAAATTTACTGTAAAATGTTTTGATCTGAATTATTATGCATATTTATTTGGTTTGTTCAAAGTCTTTACTCTTCGACGACTAAAAACTTTGATATCGAAATAACAACAAACATTATATTCAACAAGTTCAGCTCAAGCCAGAGAACAACGAAACCTGTTTTCCACAACCCTTTACAATGATCAACACACATAATGGACATGAAGTTCTCTCGCTTCTCATGAGATGACAAGACAACCACAATTCTAATTTCTATGATAAACACCATCTCTTGATCCACAATCAAATTAAAATTTTAGATATCAACTGTACAGACTTTTACCGAACTGTGTGTGATCTGATATGCAGGAAGAAAAAATCTTATTTACAAAGATTTTTTTAACAGTTTTTGTTTCAAAAAAATTCATTTACTATTTTTTTTTCCAGTAGCACGAAGAAATTTTCTACTAATCAGAGATCTTCTATAATATGATTAATACAGGGTTTCTGTTTGTTTTTACAGTGTAGTTTCAATTCCACTGATGTAAATTTTCCCATTTTATTTTTCAGGGAAACGAGAGCTGGAATAACCTAAGTTGCTGAATGTTCTGAATGTTTGACAACTTCATTTTTTATTTTTGCTTCGACATATTTTTTATTTTTATATTGATGTGTAATTTTTTATTTGATACAACAATTATTTATGGAATAAATATTTGTTTAAAAATCTATTTATTGCTATTGTATTTTCTATATTTGAAATCCAATTGTTTTTGAGAAATTTTTAACCTATTTGAGCTACAAACTATAAAAACTGGCTTTTATTTTCTATAGATAATATTTTAAGAAGTGTCCCATTTATCTAGACAAAAAAAAAATGCTTTTCCATAATATCAAAGAAAATAATATTAATGCCAGTTGTTAGCACTATGAATTAAATGTTTAAATTTTGTTTTATCCTGTTATATACTTAAAAATTAAGGTAATTTTTCTGTGTGTCCAATTTATTGATTTAAAATATAAGCGTTGCAAAAAAAAAATTCAAATATTTTTAACATTCTTATTTTGTTGAACAAAAATTTGAACTATTTTAGCATTTAAATCTTAATTTTTATCATTTTTAATGACTTCCTGGTGATTATCAATTTTAACAGGAACTTTAAAATAAAAATCAGTATTAAAGAAGTGAGTTTTAAATTTAAATATAAAAACAATATTTATAAACTTCATGAACAAGGAAATTTCTTATAAGTAGGGAAATATGCAAACATTCTTTTTTAGCTCAAAGAAGAAATATTTGGAATTTTTTCGCTCAGTTCTTACAGCAAAGTAAGTTAGACTGATTAAAAATGACTATTTCCCCCAAAATAATCAAGCAAAATTGATGGAAAGGAGAATTTACCTCGGACTGAGAAGCTATAAGAAGAAAAATATAAAACAAATAATAAAACGCGCTGTCATACAATCGTGGGAGAGATGACATCACGTTCAGAATGACGTTTTAGCTGACGTACACTAGCAATAGTATTAAATTGCATTGTCAATGAAAATCTCATGACAAGGTAGATTTTAGCTGAACATACGAAACGCTGCAAACGAAAACCTTATAATTACGTAGATTTAAGATGATTTTCATCTTAGAACTAGCTTTATTCAAGGTTTTTTTCCCGCTTGAAAACCTTAAGACAACCTCGTTTTATGGTTGTTATGTAGAAGGTTTTTTTCCAAGGTTTTGGATTAGGGTAATGTGCGTAGAATAGAGCAGATTGTCGCAGACCTCGTTTTAAGGTTAGAGGGTTTACATGTAAACCGTATAAAAACCCTTTTTAGGTTTACATGAAAAGGTTTTTGTTGGGTGAAAAAAACCTTATATTGCTATCTGGGGATATAACCAAATTTAACCATGTGCTTTCTGCTGTTGAATCGGACATTTTAAATTCCGTTAGTGATTTAGTGTTAAAGCCCCCTGAGAATGATAAATATGAAGCACTTAAAAAACGTTTAGTAGAGTTACACTCTAAAAGCGAAGCATCTAAAATAAGAACTTTACTACAAGGTTTAGAGTTAGGGGACCAACGACCATCCCAGCTTTAAACGAGAATGCGTTCACTCGCAGGTGACAACGTAGGCGATACTCTTTTAAAATCATTGTGACTTGGTCGGCTACCTAATGGGACACAAACAATTTTGGCCGCTCTTAGCGAAGATTTAGATCAGTTAGCCACTGTGGCAGGCAAGATTAATGATCTCTCTATTCATCAGGGAGTTAATTCTGTTGCCGCTACTTCTAATTCCCACACCTCTCGATTAGAACAACAAGTTGCTCAATTGACACAGCAAGTTAATGAGTTAACTGCTTTTGTCAAAAGATCGCGCAGCCCAGCTCCAAATCATTTTCGCAAACGTAGCAGCTCTAGAACCCGTTTTAAAAAATTTAAAGAACCTGCTAATGGCAAATGCTTTTATCACACTAACTTTGGCGAAAATGCCAAAAAGTGTACTCAGCCATGTAATTTTTCAACAAACTAGTTAGGCGATCGTGTGATGGCCACACAGGCGACCGCCTCATAAATCGAATTCTCTTGGCCGATCCTTCTTCTAAATTTAAATTTCTCATCGATACTGGTGCAGACGTCAGCGTTTTGCCAAAAAGCAAAACAACCCTTCCCACTACTCGCGAAACATTGACATTGTATGCTGCCAACGGCACAGTCATAAAAACGTATGGCACTAAATTATTAAAATTAGACCTAAATTTGCGCCGCAATTTTACATGGCCGTTCATCATTGCTGACGTCAATCAGCCTATTATAGGTGCTGATTTTCTAAAAAAATTTAATCTATTGGTTGCTGTTAAAAATAATTGTTTGATTGATGCCGTAACAAAATTGCCTTCTCGTGGACATTTTCCTTCGGATTTCACCAATATTTCAATTCTTTTGGGCGATTCAAAATTCAACGATATCTTGCGCCAGTATCCAGAGTTAATTAACCCATCGCAAAACAATAATGTTGACTTCCCAAACAAAACCTATCATCACATTGAGACTAAAGGCCCGCCAGTTTTCTCGAAACCTCGTCGTCTGGCACCTAACATTTTAAACGCTGTCCGGAAAGAGTTCGAATACTTGATTTCTCAAGGTATTCTTCAGCCGTCGAAAAGTCCTTGGGCTAGTCCTCTTCATGTTGTAAGGAAATCAAAAGGTGATTATCGACCATGAGGCGATTACCGTCGTCTAAATTCGATCACTGTTCCTGATCGCTATCCTGTCCCTCACAACCAGGACTGCACTCAAAATCTTTTTGGAAAAAAGGTATTCTCAACCCTAGACCTTGCCCGAGTTTACCACCAAATTGCAATCTATCCCCCAGATATACCCAAAACAGCTGTAACGACACCTTTTGGCCTCTTTGAATATACAGCAATGCCATTCGGACTCCGGAACGCAGGTCAGACTTTTCAAAAATTCATACATCAAGTATTAGTTCCGTTTGACTTTTGCATCCCTTATTTTGATGACATACTCATTGCTTCTACTTCAGAAGAAGAACACGTAGAACACTTACACAAAATATTTTCACGCTTACGGGACTTTGGCCTTGAGCTAAACCCTGATAAATGTGTATTGGGTAAATCCTCCGTAAAGTTCTTAGGCTGTTTGATAACTACTAAAGGCGTTAAGCCACTTCCTGACAAAGTCGAGGTAATTTCTAAATTTCTCAAACCCGAGACAATATCTCAACTGAGACGCTTTTTAGCAATGATTAACTTCTATAGGCGGTTTATACCAAAAACTGCTGAAGCACCGACCCCCTTAAATGAGTTTCTTAGGGATTCGAAGAAAAACGACAAACGTCCTGTTCCCTGGGATGAGAATTCTCTACTAGCCTTCGAAAAATGCAAAAAAGAGTTGATTAATGCAACAACTTTAACGCATCATACACCCGAAAATAAAATTTCTCTAATGGTTGATGCTTCCACTTTCTCTATCGGTGCTGTTGTCCATTCACATTTTCCTGAAGGTCCTAAACCTCTTGCTTTCTTTTCTCGTAAGTTAGCAAAAACCGAAACTAATTATAGTACTTATGATAGGGAGCTCCTTGCAATAGACGCGGGCGTAAAACATTTTAGACATCTTCTTGAAGGGCAATGCTTCATTATTTACACTGATCATCGACCTTTAACATATGCTTGTACTAAAAATTCTGACACATGTTCCCCGCGCCAACTCAGGCATCTGGACTTCATATCTCAATTCAGTACGGACATCAGACATGTCTCTGGAGAGAACAATGCAGTTGCCGACACGTTATCCAGAATTCAGCAAATTGGTAGTGAGCCACCTGTAAACTTTGATGAACTGGCTATAGCTCAAAAAAGTGACACTGAACTTCAAGCTCTTCTGAGTGATAAAAAGTGCTCGCTAAGCTTCCAGTCATTATATCTGACGAATGGACTGCACATAATTTGTGACTCTACCAAGCAAAAAGTTAGACCATATGTCCCTGTTCAGTTTAGGAAACCTATTTTCTTTGCGTTCCATAACCTATCCCATCCTGGTGTTAGAGCCACCAAAAAACTTGTCATGGACAGATACGTTTGGCCTGCTATCGCCAAAGATATAGTCGAATGGACCAGAAGCTTCCTAGACTGCCAGAGATCCAAAGTCACCCGACACACTCGTAGTCCTATCCAGCCATTCATACCACCTTCAGCAAGGTTCGACCATATACACCTTGACCTGGTCAAACCCCTGCCACCCTCTAATGGTAACAGTTACTTGTTTACGTGCATCGACAGATACACCAGATGGGCAGAAGCAGTACCACTGGCGGATATTACAGCTGAAACTGTAGCTCGAGCTTTTGTTGAGCATTGGATTGCTCGATTTGGTGTGACTTCAAGAATCACCACAGACCAAGGAAGACAATTTCAGTCATCGTTTTTCACGTCATTAGCTCAAATATTGGGCACTCAACAAATTCGCACATCTCCGTACCACCCAGCCAGCAATGGAATGGTCTAGCGCTTCCACCGCTCACTAAAACAAGCCTTGATGTGCCACAGCAACAAGAGATGGACTGAAACCCTACCAATAGTACTCTTGGGTCTCCGATCTGCTTTTAAAGAGGACTTGAAGTGTACATCTTCAGAATTAGTCTATGGTACAACCATAAGGCTTCCAGCAGACTTTATCGCTCCATCAACAACCACCAAAAAAGACTTGCCAGAAGATTTCGCACAGCAGCTAAAAAAAGCTATGCAAACTCTGACTCCGACTCCAGGTTCTGCCCACTGTGAACCAGGAGCATTTGTGCACCGTTCATTATCTGATTGCAGTCAGGTTCTAGTGCGTCATGGTGGAATTAAAAGGTCTCTCCAACCTCCCTATGAAGGACTCTACCAAGTACTTGAGCGTACCCCAAAACACTTCACTGTGCTCATACATGGCAAAAGATGCACAATTGGCATTGATCGCCTTAAGCCATGTTTCTCGACAGCATCAGACGAGGTGTTGACAGGACAAAAAGCAACCCCTAGTGTAGACATCAGTGATTCTCTGCACCCTACTCCAGAAGACAAGGACCCTGTGATCCAACCCCAGACCATCACACGCTCTGGAAGGCATGTTCGCTTTAACCCTCGTTACCTCTGACATCAGTGCCTTCACCACTTGGGGGGGGGAGTACTGTGGTGAACCTCCTTCTCACCAGATGGCGATGAACTTTGCTCGCCAGGTGGCAGTACAAAACTTTCCCCTCTAGGAAATGACTTTTCTATAAGATGGCAACATCTCTGTGTTAAAACCTTAGTTTCAAGAAATGGCAACAGGTCAATTGTAAAACATTCATTCCATCTTGCTGACCGATGAACTTACACCTTTTTTGAAATGCTGCTGTCGCTAATCCAATTTGCCTTTCTATGTTGTAACTTAATATAATTTCTTTTATTTTTTATTATTAAACTGTGTTGATAGTTAATTTTTACTGAATTAATTTATTTAATATATTTAACCTAATCACCACATCTTTAATTGGAAGAAATAGAAAATACATCAAATAGAGTAAATAAGCTGATTGCACTAACACGCAAGCATATACTTGAATACTTTCATAGGTATTTAAAAAACTTTTAAACTTGCATGCCACATAAACTTGCACACAAGACTGTTGGCAGCTTATATAAAAATAAAGATAAACCTTTTGATAAAACTAGGAGTCTTTGGTTTCCTCGTATTAAGAAAAATGATCTCAAAAAATTATAAGAAGTTTCAAGACATTAAAGGCAGATTAAACCCTTTTGATAAAACATGCGTGAAAGAATTCATACAATAAGTTATTAACAATGGATATAACAGGATGCTCCAAAAATAGCATTTCATTAAATGAGAAATAAAAATCTAATTATTTAATTTTTGTGAAGAAAAGGCAAGACAAAAAGTATATAAATAATAAAAACTTACAAGCAAGGTAAATATAACTATCCTGAATATCTCTTTAACGATATATACTAGCAAAGTATGTAAGGTGCTTGGCCTAATAACAAAAAAGAGTAAAATTGTGATTAATTACAAAAAGGAGAAAATAGTGGTAGCATTACTGTGATTGCAATATTAACATCCATGCTAAAATGTTATTTCTTCTATAGATTTTCATTTTTAGAAGCATCCCAACATTTGAAATCAAGGGTAGCAATAACTGCATCAATTGTTGTTTGTCCTCTCGTCGTCTAATGAGCTGGATTGGTTTTCAATTCAAGCCAATACACGTTTCTTAAGACATAACAAAATTATTTTCCTGCCTATTTATATTTATATTAAAACCGCCACCAAGACAGTAATTATGAATAAGTTAGCCATAAAAGGAACTTAAAGATACTTTAAATTAATATTTTGCAGAAACTTTTAGAAGCTCCAAAATTATCATCTGCTTTTTTTTTTTGTTTGCATTAACTCGTTGTGCAGCTTTTTTGTTAATGCTCATGTTAGCCTTATTTTTTATGACTCTTACAACAATTTATAAATATAATTCACAGTTTTTTTTTTTATTATTAAAATTGATCGTCTGCTTTTAAAACGAAAAAAAAAAATACTATTTTTCACGAAGACAAAAAGAAACTTAATATCCTCTTTACGCTTTTAACGTTCAACGGCACCAAAATTTTCGAATACATTTAAAAAATCTGTGCCACAGAAGCTTTCTTAAATTTCCCCTAACAAACTCATATACTCTTCAACTTAAAGATAAGCACGAACAAAACAGAAATATATTATTCTAAGACTTTGAGGCATATAAATTTTGATTCATTTTTGTTTCTTTTACTTTTAAATAGTTTTACAAAGAAGTTTTAATATATTTGTAGGTTAATTTCATTTGTAGAATTAATGTGTTTTCCTCTTCGTCTTACAACTCGAATGGACATTATCAAAATATTAGGGTGACAGAAAAATAATGTCGTTTCAAAGTATTAAATATTCGTTAGTCATTAAATATTCGGTAGACCAATTTTTTTCGATCCACTTCGATTTATTTTCGATCCAGCATCAAATGGTTGTTGCTAACGAGGGTGAATACATTACTGATTAAAAATAAAATTTTGATGATAAATATCAAATGCATCGAAACGACATTACTTTCCAGACCCCCTAATACAATATTAACTTACTAGTCGGCTGCGCCCCCAGCTCGCTAACGCTCGCCAACCCCCGAAAATTGCTACGCAATCTCATGTGGTTTGCTTCACAAACCAAGCTCGCTTCGCTCGCTGCTAACTTAGATACATTGCAAATGCACAAAATTCTAAGAATTCAAAACAATCATTGAAATCCATATAAAAAAATTTTTTTTTTTAAATTACATCTTTTCAGTAAATACAAAGTCAATTAAATAAATTTAAATTCAAATAAATGGCATGTAATTCGCTAAACCTATTAGAAATGTGCTATAATATAATTCGTAATATAAATAAAAAATCGTCAAATAAATTCGTGATATATAAATTCGTGAAAAAAAAGAGCTTTCGACAAAATACTAAAATAGAGATCTATCGACAAAGACTGCTCACTTCTGCCTAGCTTAATAGTATGAGATTGCCGCAGCTGATGCTCTCTGGTTATTTCAGTTTCCGTTTTTAAAACCCCTATATGTTGAGCCACCTCAGCTAGATTTGGCATGTGACATTTTCAGCGGCAATCATTGGTCTATTCGCCGTGTAAAAGAAATAGTAACGTAAACAAAACAAAGCAAACGTTGCCACCGGCGGAAAAGAATTACAGCCAAAATTTGGGAGCCACGTAAGAGAATTATATATATTAGATTTAACTTATGATTTACTTTTGTTAATTAGTAAAATATATCTCTCTGATTTAATTTTAAAGTATATGTCTCATAGTATGATTCAATGTAAGCATTTCCCTAACTCTTTTCGAGTAGTGTATACCTCTACAGGAATGAAATAATACTAGTCCTCGTCTTGATCCTCGATTGTTTTGAGCCTCCTTGTGATACTGAACTTCTGTGGAAAAAGTCAACAATACATTTAGTTCAGTATTAGCTGTACTGTGCTTTTTAGGACAGTATCATCTGTACTAAAAATCACAGGCAGCAGGTTGACCTGATTATATTTACGAACGGCGTCAGTTATTTCACATTTTTTTTATAATAAATAAGAAAATAATAAAGTATTCAATATTAACTGCAACGAATTTATTTTTAAACAAACACTTCGCCTCGGATGCCCCCTTAACGGGGCAGGACGGGGTTAAGCTAAGCTTTATACAAACACTTAAACATTATATTTTTATCAAAGTTGGAATAAAAATTTTTAAAATTTAAATTATTATTATTATAAACATTTTCAATAACCTAAAGTGATAGTTTCTATATAACTTCCCAATAACCTAAAGTGATAATTTATATATAACCTTCCAATAACCTAAAGTGATAATTTATAGATAACCTTCCAATAACCTAAAGTGATAATTTATATATAACCTTCCAATAACCTAAAGTGATAATTTATATATAACCTTCCAATAACCTAAAGTGATTAGTGATTAGAGTGATAATTTCCAATAACCTAGTGATAGGGTGATACAAGGGTATTATAACATAAATATTAAAAGAATTAAAATGGGAAGAAAAATTATACTGATATTATTTGTTATTGTTGTTATTTATTTATTTTTTTGTAAAGGATCATTAAAAAAAAATTTTAATTTACAAAGATGGTGATACCAAAGGTTTGGTATCTCCACTCTCTTACTTTCTTATTAATTGAAATTAGACAATAAAAAACTACTGATTTTCATAGAAAGCTATTTAATGATTCATGATTCAGAAAACTATATAGTATATCTTTAATTTATGAGAAATATATGCATAACTTATCCTCCTTCATTTTGCCCAAGTTATATACTATTTTTACATAATTTAAAAATGCCTTAAAAGTGTTTAAAATGTTTTATTCTGTTTTGTCTTTAGTTCTAATTCCTTTTTTACGGTACTACAGATATTTCTCAAAATATATATATTTTTTTTAAAAATTTGACTGATGGTTCTTCTTGCATTTTAGTACGAATAGAAATACACGGTCAAAATAAATAATTGGAAATTATTTTTTAGACAGTTTTAAAAATATTTAAAAAAAACTGTTTTAAGAATCTTCTTGCATTTCTATATAAAGGATAAAACGAACAAAAACCATTATTTTAAATTTTGTTTAATAATCAGACACATAAATATTAACTATAAAAGATGAATATTAACAATCCAGATTCTTTGAAAACAAGCGAGAAATTATTATCCAGATTCTTTTTTTATTTGTAAACGGTATCTTTTTTATTACAATAAAAAGTTTTATTAACTGCATCCATTCTAAGAGCATTATGCCATTAAAAATCTGTAAAAAATCCTTTAATGTAGAATTTTATTGATTGAGTCATTAATAATTGTGTCACTTCTTTCATATTAAAGATAAAAGTAAGCCTGGTGTAACATTTGATGGAGTTTTAATTACTCACAACAACAGTTATTGGCAACTTCTTTGAATATTTAATCGTTAATTTTACATTGATCATATTATCTTAGAAAAAAAGGGGCAAATAAGTAATATTCAAAAATCATTCTTTGGACAAACAACCTCTTCTAGATTATAATTTAATTAAAAACGGCGAAACTAGAAATTACTGACGATAAAATTTCCGATAATATTTAACCAATAATCTTTGCATTATTGTAAAAAACGGGAATTTTAGACTGAATGCCTTTCTTTAAATGACTTTTTTCTATTCATTTACATTTTAGATCTGAAATGAGAGCAAATTGTAATTCTGCTGGTATTAGAAGTAGTAACCAATGTAACGAAACGATATTATTTAATATTAAAAAGATGCAATATAATATTGTCATGTTAGAAAACGCTAAACTCCTCAAACTTATCTCCTAATATTAGATTAGAATAAATAGTTTCGATCTAACATTCGAACTTTTAAAATTATCATCTATTTCATTAATTAAGGACAGAGGCCACTTTTTTGGGAAAGGACACTTTATATTGATAATGAATAAAAATTTATTTATGGACGAAAATAATGAATTAAAATATTCCCTAAAATATCATTTTTCAGCAATGCAATTTTTATGCCAAAGAACGTAAAGGAAATGTAAGTGGAAGTAAATTTGGATTGTTTACATCACTGTGATATTCGTGGTTGGCAGTTAAAATGATAACCACGTCAACTTCAAAGGTATTAATAAATACAAATAGTGTTCTAAACCAAGACGGATTTTTTTTTTAAAATTAAAGTGCACTGAATATCTCTAGGACTTCTAACTAGAATTGACCCGTAAATTTGTACCACTCGTAGGAATATTTTGAAGGAAAAAAATTATACTAGAATGGATGTTAATGCTGTTTTAAAATAATAAGAAATATTAACTAGATGCTGTTGATATAACTATATAGATGTTGTAGATAAAAAGTAGTTTGCTAAAAAAGATTTTTCTTAAATTTTATTTAATTAATTAGGCGTAATTTTTCATTGATAATTTTTACATTTAAAAGAAGAAGAAACTAGTTATCATTAACGCCACACACTCAATATGTAGTTTTCATTTATTACATTAGATGGCGCCATTAAATATTGAAACAACTACTCTTGATATTTCATTTTTAAAATCAAACAGTTCTAGGACATAGTATATACTGATAAATAAATTTTTTTAATAATTTTTCCGAAAAGATATACTTTACTGAGCTTCTCAAAATATTATTTTTCATTTAAGAACCTGAATAAATTTCAAAAATCTTGAACAACATATGCGTTGTGTATTTTTAAAATTCTCGGAGTTTTAGATAATGTAATAAGTAATGCAATTTTCTGCATATTAATTTACTTTAAGTAAATATGTTGTAAATAAATATGCTCCCATATGAAATTAAATGTTCGACATATTATTTTCTTTTGAAAGCTGTTATTAATTCATAAAGTCTACATTTATTAATGATATTAATTAGTGAAATATATATTTACTTATAAAATGTTGAAGTCTATTTTAATTTATTGGTTAGAGCAGACAGCTTTAATCTTTAAGGAATAATGGTAATATACAGGAATGGTAAAATACTTAAAAGACTATATTAAAATAAAATGTATCATTTAGAAAAGCCTTGAAAAGTTTTAATATTTTAAATTTATTGAAATGTCAAATACATTTTCAATAACTATTGATACATTGTAATTTCATTAAATATCAAAATTTAATTCATTTTTAGTATTAGTCACACATTATTTATGAAACAATACATAAAAGTTGAAGGATTCCCAAACGTCTTTTAATAATATAGGTTTTTAAATAATTATAGATTGTTCATAAAGGATTTAACTTATTAAAACAGTCTTTACGGATCTTACATTCATTCAAAATTTATTTCATTTAAACATTATTCTTTAATTCTTTAGAAGGAGTAATTTTTAAACTTTTCTGCTAATAAATAATGTATAAATAGTTAAAATAATTTTCTAGAAAATTCTTTTTTTTTATTTATTTATTTATTTTATTTATTTATTTTTTTTTAATTTTTTTATTTATTTATTTTTTAATATCTACAGTCGATGCATTTTTTTCCATTCTGACTCCATCAAAATTATCTTAAACTCCGACTCGTCAGCATAAAATAAACTACGCTACATATAAGGAAAAAAAATAGAAAGAACGAAACAGAGGGTAGACAGAAACATAAAAAAAGAAAGAATTATGTCTGGATACCTCACAGTCGTCCAATCAATTTTTAACATTAAAAAATGATACACCTCATACAAAATGTTAAGGCACTTCTGAAATGTAAATGTAAAAGGCACTTCTGATGTCTCCCAATACATTTCTTACAACACTGTTAAAAATTCTAAGCCACGACTCACCAAAAAATGGTACTCACTTGAAAATAATACGTAAAATGGAACTCAATTTTACCATATTTTGGTATTTACACTAACTCCAAATATTAGTAGAAGGTAACAAGAGCGGGTGTTTTTGAAGAAACAAAACACCTATTTTCATTTTTTTTTTTCTTTTATAAAAGCAGAGGAAAGTTGCACCCTTATTGGGCAATTCCATATGTGACGGAATGGCATTTTGACTTGCAAAATAACAATTAATTGAAGTTTCTATGTATCTAATTTCAAATTTTAAAAAAAAATTTCGCATGCATATCATTATTATTGGCATAATGCGCTTCATAAACTAAAAAAACAGGATTTTCTATCTTTTTCACTTTTAATTTTACGAACTTTTTATTTGCGTGACGGAATGACATTTTGGTAACCAAGCTTTTGGCATGCCGCTTAGAACTGGTAGTTTCTGCGAATTTTGCAGCTATTATTTTATACTTTTAGTACAATGTGTAAGCAATGTAAAATGTGAATTTGGAAAATTAACCTCAGGTTGGCTAGCAGTTATTAACATCTATTTGCTGTGACGGAATGACAAAAAGTTTAGTATAAGAAAGCCTTCATTTAAAAAATGTTATGTAAATGATAAACAGAATGTAACAGATAAACAGGATTAATATTTATGTAAGAATTAGTAAAAATTTCAACAGTTTGAAAATTAGGTCGTCTCTGAAGAGGTTTTATGTCTAATTTGCCAATGTCACATCTTATTTTCGTTCTCAGGAAATTTATGCATTATTAAGACATGTGACGGAATGACGTAAAAGAAGTTACTTTTATTTTATATATTAAACTTAAAATGTTTACATTTTGTTCTATATGCATATTTTTTATCAAAATATTGCAAAAGAAAGATACATTTCTTTTATTTTATAAGTATTTTTCAAGAAAACAATCTGAGCACAAATGTGAACAATTCACTTGTCAGCCATGTGATTACTTTAGAATGCTGCCAGATTCAAAAAATTTAAAATTATCAAAAATGAAACGGCAATATAATAGACTTTGGCTATTTTTGATCATATTTTTAAAATTAAAACATGCAATTCATAAAAAAAAAAATTCACTTAAAAGTTGACACTTCCGTGGAATTACCTTATTAGGTATTTTTAAAGCTCTGAACTGCAGGCCAAGTTTTCAATTTACCGTCACAAAACTGTTTACCATAAGTAGATTATTTTATGACATACCTATATTTCATACCACGAACTAAATTTAAAACAACACAAAAGAAATGAACTTTAATTAATGCAAATAAAACATTTACCTACCTAAACAGCTTGATACTTGAAACAACATGCATTAGTCGTCCCGAAGCACCAAGACCGAGTTATAAAATGATCCTTCATTTAACTAAACTTTGGGGTAATGAGAAACTTGCAACAAATTCTGGTCTAATATTTACCAATTTTTTTACAGTGCAGGTGTTAGTAAAAGGGCGAAAGATTTGAAAATTAATTAAATATAAACGTAAAGAAATAAAAACATAGCCTGCTGAGTTCTGCGCAGGAAACCAGACATTCTCAGAATCAGTAACGAAGTTAGCCATCTTTCTCAATAACGAAGCAAAATTTTAAAAAAATACTATTTTCAATAACAACGCGGTGTAGTTTGAAGTTAAACTAACAGACAATATGTTTGGAACAAAGCGTTTTCTAAACAGTGCCAAACTAACCGTACTTTTAGATCCTCTTCCATTCTTTAAAATAAATCTTCAAGTCATTGGTCACTTTTGAGCCATCCTGCATTAAGTTAAATATGCCAATAGAAATATTAACGAATTTACGTCCATTGAATTTGCAATTCATATTAAATGTATTTTTTATCTCTTTCTCCTTGTTTTATTCTCCTAAAATAAAACATCATTCAACATAGAAAAGTTGCAGAATCGATAGAAACAGAATACTTAAAGGAATAAATTCACGTCGACGGTAATCATTTCCGAAACCTGAAATACCGTGAACGTATCAGCGTCAATCAGACATGGAATTTGAAATGGCGTGCAATCCATGTCAGCATCTTCAAAGGTGGAAATCTGTCAATTCCTGTTTTCAGAATGTAGATATAAAGTTTGGTTTTATAACGGTTTTCAAGCAACCATTTTTTTTTACTATTTTTCTTGAAGTAATTTTATTATAAATTAAACGTTATAAATAACGTAATTATATACGTTTTCCGAATTGCTGCAATCTAATGTTAAAATTTATTGGTGTCAGATAATTTTTAGACTTCCTTAATCAGGTTGTTTCAATATCAAATTCTAAAGGGTTTGGAGAAAAAAAACATGGAGTTGCAAGAAAAAAAGGCGTAACTGCAACGTAAGAATAAAAGAGAAATTATACGAAAGAGGAAGGATTTTTTTTAATACGCATATAAACGTGATTTTTTTATGAAAAAATACAAAATTTGAAGTACATCTATTAAGAAGTTTTCAAAATATAAAAATTTGAAATTATTATTTCTTAATGCAACTAATACTTACAATAACTGTTTTTGAATACTTTCTTTGATTTAAAAAATCTCAATTAATGCTCAACCAAATTACACAAAATATTGTTTGCGTTTTTGTTTGTCAAAATTAAGTTGATAAACATATTTTATTTTATAACCGCCGTTGAATGATGGGTTTACGTCTTCCAATGTTCAACTGCGTAGACTTGTAAATTTGAGCCTAATTCAGAAGACAAGGGAATTCCAGGATTAAGTATCGGGGAAAATTTGCCTTTGTAAAGGTTTTTTTGATGGAACTGTCCCACATTTGCTTTACATGGAGAGGAAAACCACGAAAACCTCCCATGGTCAGCCTGACGACAAAAGGACTGTAACCCATGATTCGTCTACCACTGAAGAGGTTTTACGTCAAGGCTGTGGTCGATGTGAACCGGGTGTGGAATTCGTATCGACCAGTCGTCGCTGGGATTTAAATCCGGTTCGCCTCAACGGAAGGCTATATATCCCCTGAGCCACCGCGACTCTTGATAAACATATTAAAAAAACATATGCAGTTTTTATACAATTTGTTCATATCATTCTTTACTTACAAAGAATCCACTGTAGCAGAAGATCGACGTTCCACGGCTCTGTTTGTTTTTAGATGTTCAAACATCGCTTGAAGTTTATCATCCTAATATTGGCATATCCTGCATTTTTCCTCTTTTCATCTCAATATCAACTCAGAAATCGAGATTTTATAAGCGAAATAACCGGGATAAATTATACAGAATTGCGAATTCTAGCTAAGTTTGCTCAAACAATGCTATGAACTAAATCTACCACATAAACTAGAAAAAAGATAACCTAGACATCTCAAGGGCTGTGTGTTCAGTGTTAATCATTAGAAGGGAAACCTAGTTCGCCTCTGTACATTAGTACTAAATTGAAAAAAGGAATTATTGTGTTTTAAACTTAAGTACCATGTTTAATAAAATTAAATCAGAGTTTTCTTCAAGAAAAGTAAAATATATTTTTTGTGGTATTGGCCAACGATAATTTGAAGAAGTTACTGAGCAATTTATGATACAAAAATTGTCCTCTCCCAACACTTAAGAATAAAAATGTAAAAGTGATGACTGTGTTTATAGCGCTGCTTACAGGCGATTTATCAAATAAACAATGAAAATTCCTCGAAAAAAAACCGTCAACTAGAGGTCAAAGGTCAAAGATCAAAAAAGGTCACAAGTGCTATCTAAATAAAGTAAAAACCATACAGAACTTTTTTATTGCTTGAAATCAATTACAAAATTCAAAAAAATACATTATACAGTTTATTTGATGGGAAATGCTCTCAATTATTAATATAATATTTTTTGTATACTTGCTATTTTGTTTGAGTAATTCAAAATTCTGCTTCCTATAAATCTTGCTAGTTTCTAAAAATGCAAAAAATTATATTTTACTAACCAAACATTTTTGTCATTATTAAAAGAAAGCATTGCGCCAATTTTTCACGCATTTTTTTCCAAAATGAGTAGGGAAAGAAAAAGAAAAATTATTTTCCTTGGGATTTAAAAAAACTTCTCCGCATGGTTATATATGAGTTTAAATCCTTTTTAGATCGATCTATTAGAACAGGAAGGAAATATTACATCAAAAGTTTTGACAAGTATATTAGAAAAGAATCTTCTTGAGAATACGTTTAAGTGACAGTTATGAAAATAATTTAATGTACGCTAATGAATTTGGAAATTCAGGAAATTGCTCTAAACGTATTTTAACCTCATAACTATCTAAATCTGATATTCCTAAATCAACAACTAGAATATACTACTAGCTTCGAAATTAACTCAAAACACGCATTTTAAATTTGAGAAAATCACTTTACTCAAGTTATCTGGTCTTGCATACTAATGATTTAAAAATCAAAACAGTTGATGGAATCATAACGTCGTTCAGTTAGTTGAGTTGAATGTAGGGTTTAATAGCAAGAGGACATATCGCTCCAAACAAATGGTTTTAAAACAAATTAAAAGGTGAAATGTGTAATAGAGCTAAGATATGCGCAAGTGCTAAAATGTTTACTAAAATGAGATTGATAAAACTGTACAGGAAGAAACAGATGCATTAAAATGTGAATAAAATCTGCTAAAATTGTAAATACCATAAAACAGTTGTAATATCCAATATAAAATACCAAAGCTCTTACAAATGCAAAGATGTGAGGATGATAAGATTCGTCTAACGTATCTTTTATACATAAAATTGAGCTAACAAAAAGGATATGACGATGTAGGTTTACACAAGGGCAAACAACTAAAATATGCTGGATTGAAAATATTGTACAATACTTGTAAAACGTTGCAAGTATTACATTGGGGAGCAGGTTCTCCGAACAGCGAATGAAAATCTGTTAATCGAGTATGGTCAATTCAAAGATAGTTGAGCTTAACGTCTGCACCGCGGATATGCAACACAAGCAATGAGTCCAAATCAACTTTAATATTGTATAATTTATTATTAATTTGTATGTCCCAATGTATTATTTATATCGTATAATTTATTATCAATTTGTATGTTTGTGGTCCCAATATTGTTGCGTTGCCATGGAGTCACAATACATAGCTGAACATGTAGTTTTATGTCTAAAGAGGGTACTGATAGAGATAATTAATGATAGCAAGCAAAGCTTTAAAAGGTGGAATGGGAGACGGTCGAACTTCCTACAAACGCAACAAGCTTGATGGAATAAACTTACTTTGCATAGGATGAGAAGCGGAGAATATGATTCGAAAGAAATACCTAAGGGACATCTGAGTGCAGCATAAGTCAAGGAGTAATTGGTGGCTGATAACATATAGGTCCTAAAATGCCAGAACAGTCCTTTTATTCAAATAAAACTGAATATAAACTAAAATTAAATTTTCGATTGGTTAAGGAAATAAATGTAATTGTCATAAAGTTTTCTTTAAAAAATGATATTTTAGAACCCATTAAATAATTAATATTTATGGTTGGTTGGTTCTAATGCCACTTGACACACGGGCAAGCCTGCTTGGTGAAACCAAGCAAATTTAAGGCAGAGTGTGCGATTCTTGTTTTTTCAGTGGCGCCATCTATGGACAAGAATTCGACTTCTGCCACATCATACGTCAAAACTGCTTATAAGGCGGACCCATTCATACATCCATTCATTCATCCACAGCTCGTAATTTTGGCCTGAATCAGAGAACGATAGATTTCCAATCCATTACCCCCATAGGTATTGATTTGTTATGGGAACATAGAGGACTTTGCGACTTGGCAGGATTTTAACGTGCATCAGTCAGCAACTAATCTCAAACTCGACTACATCAGTCTTCGGCCGGCGGGGTTCGAACCCACGAACTCTCGGACATGGGCCCAGCTCCCTACCGACCAGACTACCCCGGCCCTTAATATTTATAGAAATCACGAGTGCACATATCTAAAACAGAGTGTGTAACTTTAAATCCTTGGGGGAGGTAGACTTCCCATCAACTAAACTAATTTTTAAATATCGATGGGAAGCATTTTTTTCAACAATGATTTATGTCTCAATCTGCTGCAAAATTCTGAAAATACCAAAAAAAAATGAAGGGGTTTGTTTAGATCAGTGTATCCCAAAGTGTGGTATGCGTACTCCCAGGGGTACGGGAACAGTTTAGGGGGGGTACGCGTTCTTATGCGAAATATCTTGCAACAAACGAAAATTTCAAAACATTTTATTTAAAAACAAGCCAGCCATGAAAATTAGCGTTTACGTATTTTTCTACTAGCTATTTTTCGTTCTTGGCAGTTAATAATTAGTGGTGTTAACAGTCAGTTGTGATTTTTAACTTTTGTGCAAATTTTTTATAGTAAAAAATACATTCATTTTTGTATTAGTGGTACGCAGCCTTACGAAAAATTTAGAAAAGGTACACTAAAGTCATAAGTTTGGAAAACACTGGTTTATATAAATGTGGGTAACAGCAAAATCTATCGAGAGGTCAGAAACAAGGGTCAGCAGTGGGAGGCTATTTTCTTTTGCCTCTCATGTGTTCGTTCGTTTAAACACTTCTCATCGAGTTTATTTGTAGCTATTAACACGGAATTTATAATCCTGTTAAATATTAGCCCATAAGTACAAGTTAATGGCCAAATGTTTGTAGTAGATAAAATTGTGAAGATCCCATCCATCTTCACACAGAAAAAATCTCTTAAATTATATTTAGATAATAAGATAAATTAATTTATTTTTACAATTAAATCGCAAATTGAAAAAAAAATTTAACATAGCATTACTTGCAAAAAATATGGTTCTATAAAGAGATAAAAGAAATTAACGCAATTTTTTCTGCTTTCCTGCGCAAAATCATATACTCCTTAAATAATAACAATTGTATTAATCATCAACGTACAAAAGTTTTTGAGAATTATAAAGTAATTTATCACTACAGTATTTAATTGTTGCACTGTTCTGAAATTTCAGGAATACTTTCCTGATGAAACATTTCAAAGAAAATAAACTTCTTTGCTTTGTATTTCAGAAGTTTTGTTTTCAACTCTAGAGTAAAGAAAAATAAATCTCGTTTATAAGGAATTGGATTAAATCTAAAGTCTAATAGCACAAAAGGAATCCGTCTTATTGATTCGAAACAAACGGAGTTGCACGATATATGTCAGTTAATAATCGAGCACTATCATAGAGCGCTATTAAATAAATCAAATAAATTGAGAAAAAAAACATATTATTGCAATCCATTAATGAAAATACACAATGTAAAACACTAATTGTTTTCATTTAACATCTAACAAATAAAAATGAAATTTACTCATATTTAAGTCGAAAAAGCATTTTTCACCATTATATTGCATGAAATAGCATTTCCTTTTTATCTGTTAGTGTAGTGCTTTCTTAAAAACCAATTATCCTATTTAACGATAAAGGAATAATAGGAACAATTCATCTCAGACAATAAGTATTAAAAAAAAATATGATTTTTTAATGAATTTTCTTGATTGAGTTTTCATGATTGCATAATATTTCATGAATTTTTAATATAGTTAGCTTGTTATTTTAGAATTATTGGTACAATCGGCAGTTCTGGAAATATCACAACTACAGCTAAGTTTAAAAATAGCTTTCATATCTATTTATTAATTAGTTCTAAATATTGGATAATTATAAGCATACCTTTAGAGGTTTTTTATAACGATTTTTCTTAATGTTATAATACAGAATTCGGAGTATATATATATATATATATATATATATATATATATATATATATATACACTCCGAAACAATAACATTATTAATTAATATCTAAATTTAACAAGACTTTCTCATGAAATCATTTTACCTACAACTATTTAAAGACAAGGAAAATATTAAATGTTTTTAATGAGCTACTCGCAAAAAAAAGTATAAAAACTGTTTGTCACAATTAAGACTTAAGCTCACCGGACAAAAAATTAGTCACCCTTAGAGAAATCATGAAAAAGATCATTTAATAACGTGTAACACCGCCTTTAGATTTAATGACCGCCTGGATTCGGTTAGGAAGTGAGCCCACAATGTTTTGCAAGTACGTCGAATCCAGTTTAAGCCCCTCGTTGAGGATTTAATCGCGCAAATTCACCAAATTGTGAGAATGCTGATTTTGGCGTTTTACCCGTTGTTCCAACATGCCGCACAAATTTTCAATGGGGTTCAAGTCAGGTGATTTTATTGGCCAGCCGAGATGTAATTGAGTGTCCATAAAACCAGTCACATATACTTCCAACGCCATGAACTTTGCTGTTGTCATCTTGAAAAATAGGGGTATCGACAACACACTTTACATGAAGAGGGCGACTGAAAGGCAACTCCTAATTGTCCAGAACTTTCAAATAAACATGTTGGATCATGTTAGTGGCCCCCTCAGTTAGGAGCCCAATCCATAATAAGAAAAACACTCCCAAGTCATGACAGACCCACCTCCGGTTTGAACCTAATGCTTGCACACAGTCAGGATGAAATGCTTCATCTGGTCTGAGTTGCACTTACAGACGTGCTTCTTTTGAATAAATACAAAAGCGGGATTCTTCATACCATATTACATTCCGCCAGTCAGCAACTGCCCATGTTCGGGTGACTTCTAGCCCACTGAAGTCACGCAGCTTTATGTGCAAGTGCGAGAAATGACCTCTTACGAGATGTTCGACTCCATATGTTCATTGCATGCAGCTCCATTCGCAATTTTTTCTCACTAAAAGACTGGGATGGATCTTCATTTAGTAACTGAAGTAATTCCTGTAGAGTTTGGAAGCGATTTTGATTGAAAAATCGTGAAATGCGTCTCCGGTCGCTTTCATGCAGGATCTTCTTCCGACCACAATTCTGACGGCGTCTTTCGTGACCCCGTTTATTACACCACTGCTTGTAGACACGTTGAACAGTCAGCTTTGAAACACCAACAAATCCAGCAACGTTACTCACCATATGACCATTGGCAAGGACAAACACAATTGCCCCTTTTTACCACTCTATCACATCTTTACTCTTACCCATATTTACACACAATTTCCGCTTCAAACAAAAATATCTCACTGATAGCTACTTGTCTTTGATCAGGTTGAAGCAGTGTGTATGCAGTTGAGCACGTCACTTGACCACTGCGTCATCTAACGAAGCCTAAGGATTCATCGGTGTTTGCGCACTAGGGAGACTAATTTTTTGTCCGGTGAGCTTATTTTTATTAATAAACAACTATGAATTTTAATTATTTAACAATATTGAATGTATAAAACTAAAAAATATTTAAGACAATAGAATTGAATTTAAAAAATTTGTTTTGCAACAAGAAATTAAGGGGAAACAAGGAAGTGCAGTTTAATTTCAAGTGCACCATTAACTGATTTAATTCTTTGAAGTAGTTTTTGATCTTTGTAAACTTAGAGGACTGATCTATTTGGCACTATACAATTCCTTTTATTTATTGAGAATTATGCAAGATCACTTCAAAATGTTAAAAACAGAGAAATTAAAATATACCTCAATTTCCCAAAATAAGGTTGCATACATGGCAGCACTATCAAATTCAAAATGCCCAAATTCTAAGTTTATTAAGAGCTATAAACATGGACTCTACTATTATTCAGAATTCTTCTCGCATATCATCAGGGTTATTTTTTTAAACTAGACAACGTCTGTTATGATCAGGGGTTACCAAATTGGTATATTGGTATATAATTGGTTGAAACTGAGCAATATATTACCGATATCGTTTCCTAATTGTACTACGCTGAGGTGACAGAAGTCATGGGATACCTCTTAATATCGCGTCGAACCTCCTCTAGCTGCATGAAGTGCAAATGATCTCCAAGTAGCTGCGTCCAATTGGCCAGTCAATGATCGGTGCAATCGAACCATTATGACCCAGTCCATACCATGAAAAAAAATAACCCACACCATTATGGAGTCACCACCAGATAGTACAGTGCCTTGTTGACAACTTGGGTCCATGTCTTCGTGGGGCCTGTGAACACTCGAACTCTCCCATCAGCTCTGAAAACCTGAAATTATTACTCGTCTGCTCAAACCACAGTTTTCCAGTCGTCTAGGGTCCAACCAAAATGGTCGTGCTGTTAGTAGAAGCACTGGAGTCAGTCTTCGGCTGCCATATTTCATTTCAGCGCATTGTCCTAACAGACACGTCCACTTTACACGCATTGATGTTTGCTGTTATTTCTCGCAATGTTACTTGCCTGTTAATCACTGACAATTCTGCGCACATGTGGGTGGTCACGGATACTAAGTGCAGGTTGTCGACCACTACGTTGTCCATGGTTGCAGGGGTTATGTCGGCCGGTTATGACTTAATTTGTGTTCGGCACACTTTCGGCGCTGTAGATCTAGGAGTGTTGAATTCCCTGATAATTTCCGAAATGAAATGTCGCATGTGCCTAGCTTCAACTACCATTCCTGGTTCAATGTCTATTAATTCTCGTTTTGCTGTTATAATTACATCTCGAACACAAATAAAAGTCGTCGCCGTGCTTTATAAACTTTTGAAGCAAAAGAAGTTTTTATATTACTAAGTATACCAACTTGCATATTTCCACTTTAATTGATTATTGCAGCCCATATTTATGGATTAAAATCTTGCAACGAGAATCTCATTTTAAGAGTATCTAGATTAAACATTATTAACGAAACTACTAATTATCACTTAATAATATTTTTCAGCAGTTGCTAAGTGTGTTTTTGGCTCATTTTACCCCTTTCACAGAAAACATTTTCAAGAAGTTGAATATCACGAGTAGTTTTTAATTGAAAACATAAGTGAGCTAAGTTACATACCGGTTGAAGGAGATTTTTTGTCCACCATTTTTTTAGATTTTTACTAAAACAGAAAGCAATGCGAATAGATTTAAATATAAATTCTTTTGGAAGAGGACCAACTCTATAAGTCTCTAAGAACTAAGTCTACTCTTTCTTCTCTAGTAAAGAAATTTATTACAGAACACAAGTACATGCAATGTACTGGGAACGAAAAACAATTGAGTAAAAAATGTGTCTATTGTTTTAAAAAAATTTACAAAAATGTATTAGAGTTTCTTTTATTTAGAATATACAGTTGCTCTCGGTAGGTAGATGCACAAGTGTTTAAACTAAGTCTGAGTAATATAAAATGGCTCTAAAGTGCTTATTGGAGTCTTGAAAACCACGTTTACCTATGCAAAACAAACTATTTGATAGGAAATCAACAATATATTTAAAATATAATAAAATAGGGATATATTAGGCATAAACATTTATACGTTTTCGAATTTTTATACGGAAATGGGTTATTTCCCTTCAGTTTAAAAACAAAAAAAAAATTACTATCCGCATTTTTCATAAAATCTTTGCCTCGCACGCTTCTAATCGTCTATAGCTATTAAATGGATGAAATGCTACCTATTAAATAAAATATATAAAATTTAACTAAATGCTTAAAGAACACTTTTAATATGGAAATAATATTGAATCATATAAATGCTCGATCTTGCTTAGTTCGGGTGCGGAGATTTCAAATCTAATATCAGTTTAACTTCTAAAGCTGCAGATTTTCTTTAAATGGCATTTTTGAACTATTTTTTATTCAAATGAACAAGTTTAAAAACATTATATATTACATAGGATCGCATAAATGTTTCGATAAATTTCAAGGGGAGTTAAAGCATATCATCAGAATTAAAATTGCATTGGATGTGTCGTACGCTGATAGGGTGCTTCCCTTTTGCGACCTACTCAAACAAACTAAACTATAAATGCTCATGAATAAACAATTCATATTGATATGCTCCCCTATTGGTATACGATGACATTTTCAGGAATAAAATTTTAACCTTGATAATGTCCGCCAACCCTCCTAAAAGTTTCGCAACAATTTTGTGACACCCTTCTATACATAACGTTTTTAAACTTGTTAATTTTTACAAAAAAAAAAAAAAAATTTAAAAATGTCATCTAAAAAAACTGTAACTCGGAGAGATAAAACAAATGCAGGTATGAAATCAGCTATACAAAAGTACCTGTTAAAAATTTTCACGCAACAGAAAAAAAAATT
This sequence comes from Parasteatoda tepidariorum, assembly GCF_982258835.1. Taxonomy (NCBI): domain Eukaryota; kingdom Metazoa; phylum Arthropoda; class Arachnida; order Araneae; family Theridiidae; genus Parasteatoda; species Parasteatoda tepidariorum. The sequence goes on along the minus strand of NC_141762.1, from coordinate 42,659,961 downwards.
GTTTTCCAGCGTTATCATTATTATTTATTTGCAATGCAAATCTTAGATCAGCAAAAACTATCAGCAGAAATTACCCAGGTTTAAAGGGTAGAATGCGACTGTGAGCAGACAATAGTGTACAACAGAGAGGAGGGGTTGGTTAATTTTGAATCATTGGACGAAAACCAGTAACATTATGCGTCCGAAAACTGGACTAAAAAATAAGCAAACCACTCTGGGGGAGTGATTGCATTTTACGCTGTTTTGAAGAGCGCATTATACTGACAATCCCATAAAAATATTACTGAGAAAACTACGTGTGGAGCCATTGCCAGAGTTGAGTTTACGTGCTCCTTGCGTAATGTTCCTTTTGACAAAACAAAATATTCCTTCAAAATGCTATGACAATATAATGACATTTTATTCACACGTTTGCTTGATTCTTCACATCATTTAATCAACCATCGTACTTTCGAAAGGTGCTTACTTTGAAAAGTTGAAATGCGTCGTGTTATTATTTAGAAAAGAAAAACCATTAATCAAATAACGTAACGAAAACTTTACAATATTTTTAACGCTGTGATAGCGATTTCTTATTCCCGTTTACAATTTGGTAGTAAAAGTATTTCATGCGAAATCTTTGTGAACTATTTTGTAGAATTTCTTTCAGAGTTAAATCTGGCTAAAAACGTTTGAAAGCTAACTTACTTTGCAACTCCAAGATACTAAATGCATGGAAAACAAGTTATACGTACTGAATGGTTATGACATTTTTGATAGAAAATAAAACTGAATTCTGGTAATAAACCAAAATACAAGGTAGTTAAACCAGTCATTTGGTAATTTTTTCATTCATATGCTAACGGTTTACCAGAAATTCGAGTTTTCAAAAATTATCGTTCTTATTATTACACATGTGGTAAAAAGTAAAAAAAATTGAAGAATAAATTTGATCGAATGAATGGTTTTTATGCCATGCTTTACGGTATCATGATAAAATTCCCAAATAAAGTCAAATTTTGTCAGATATTACAAAACCATAGTTCTTTGCAAATTTATTAGGTGGAAGTAGAGTTTAAAAGGATGACTCAGATGGATGAAGGCTGCACCACTCATTCGTGAGGTCACTTCCTCAATTTAGACATAGATCTCAAAGGAAGGAGATTTTAACTAGATCCCTGTACCTATGTTATTGCTCAGCGACCAACCCTAGGATTTTCAATTCCGTAGATTTTACGAGCACCTATATAGAATGAATTCGGTAGGTCTCTAGGGTCAAACCCTGATCCCACCTGACTGGAATCAGATTCTCTAACGGCTGGTCTACCACAGCTTAAAGATTATATTAATCAATTGATCGCTCATTAATACAATTAGTATAATGCTAGTAAGAAAATTTTATTTGATTCTAGTGACATTCTTCCCATCTACGCTGTAAAACTTAAATGCTCTTTAATATTTTTAACTAACACGTTTATTTTAAAAGAAACAATAAATTATATATATATAAGCACTTATAAAGTAAAGTTTAAAAAAATACAAAAATAAACCTTAGAATAGTCATTTTACATAGTGTCCTTTACAAACATGAAACAATATTTAATTTTGTAACTATAATAGCAATACTACCAAAACCTCGAAGTAATATTACTTGGAAACTTCGTAATGAAATGGCGTCTAAACAAAGCCCTTACGACACTTTAGGAGTTCTAACTCCATAACCTCAATCCTATGATAAATCCATTCACACTTGGCGCAGGTGTTGCGGTTATATTCAGATTACTGTAACAGTTATAAGATGCATTGTTCTGATTACTAACACTTCTAAATCTTATGGTAATATACAAAGTACTTAAAGCTGGTGTTCGGGGGTTTAGTCATTGATTTCAAATCTAAATTTGACTGTTTAGTTATAGAAATGAGATCTGGGATTGCATTTGAATTAGGTATCTTCAGTCAATAGATATTTCTACTTAAGACGATGGAATCTAGCCGATGCATAATTATGATTCAATTGACTTCAAAACATTTAGAATACGATCTTAATGAAAGCACTTTATTAAGAATGGAATGTTAGTAAATTGCAAACGAATGACTTTATGCACGACTAGAATATATTCTGAAAATCTGTTACGAAAAATATATATATGTAGGACTAAGCTACAAAATAAGTTAATTTATAGTTTTCAAAGTTTTTCAAATATTATTAAGACAATTTTATCAGATTCTGAATTAATTAAGGATTCGAAACTTGTATTGTCGTTAAAAGGAAATTTTACAATTTGAAATCATTAACATTTAACGGACCAATACATATAAACGCCATAGCACTTACTTAATTCCAAATATATGACGGAAGGTGTCATTAACTGTAGTCATAATTACAAATTTGTTAATTATAATTAATTGTATGAACTATAATTATTATAGTTATACCTTGTAAGAAGTAAAGATTAAGCACTTCCATCCTGTTAAGGGTTAAAATGCAGATTTTCCATTTTAATTACCTACACAATATAGTTAGCAATGAAAACAGTTACGTTCCAGATATCTTTAAGAAAAACAAATATTTTAAAAATTGTTAATTTTTTCTAAAATATCCGTCAATTTTTTGTTGTTTTTGGATACTTTTACTTACCATTTTTACATTTTAAATTCGCCTCCACATTTAAGTATTTTATTCTTTCTTTTGACTCAGTTCTCCTAACTATTTATCATATTTTAATAATTTTTCTCTGATTTAAAATGACATTGTCTTTTTTTTTGGTAATGTTATTTCATGGGTTATATGGAAATAGTTTTGATAAAACCTTTCATTTTGACATTTTGTGTCTCTTCTCTTAAACTGTATGTTAGTGTCTTATTGAAAAATTTCATCTGATTTCATTCACTTTTGAATAAACTTATTCCGTTTTCTAGAGTTCAGTTACTTTCATATGTTTAATGCAAATAAATATATTTTGTGAAGCAGTACGTTCTCATTTCCTTTAAAAACCCATTGCTTTGCTGCGTCTATGCTTAATATAATTTTTTACTTTGTGCATTAAGCTCCAGATTGACTCGAAAAAGTAAGGATAAGTGAAAAAGTAAATACAAGTTAGAGTGCCAAGTAATTTTGCTCTAATAATAAAATTTCTAGACGCTTTCATCACGGTCCTTAAATATGTTTCAAATATTTTGAAAGATAAAATTTGCATGTGATGTTGTCAGGAGTGAAAAAT